>NC_086319.1:252409792-252709792 GCF_036172605.1 Pelobates fuscus | reverse complement strand
ACGTATTACAGGATTGCCTAAGCATTGAGGTAGTCCAGTAGTAATGACCAATTCACCCTCATGGATGCCTGATCACCAAGGGACCCAGTCTTGATAAGACATAATGCCAGTTAAGTCTTGTTATCATTGACTGACGCTCACAGACATAAACTAGCCTGCATTGTTGGGCTTACGTAATGTGATGCACCCAAAGTTATTAACAGATTTATTTAACCAATCATTGTTAACAGGAGTAGTCCCAGAAGATTGGAAGTTAGCTAATGTTGTGCCCATACACAAGAAAGGTAGTAGGGAGGAGTCATGCAACTATAGGCCAGTAAGCCTTACTTCAATAGTGGGGAAAGTAATGGAAACCATGTTAAAGGATCGGATTGTTGAACGTCTAAAACCACATGGCTTTCAAGATCAGAGACAACATGGGTTTACTTCAGGGAGATCATGCCAAACTAATCTTATTGATTTTTTTGATTGGGTAACTAAAATAATAGATCAAGGTGGTGCAGTAGACATTGCTTACCTAGATTTCAGTAAGGCTTTTGACACTGTTGCACATAGAAGGTTTATCAATAAACTGCAATCTTTGAGTTTGGATTCCAATATTGTTGAATGGGTTAGGCAGTGGCTAATTGACAGGCAACAGAGGGTTGTAGTCAACGGAGAATATTCGAAGCAAGGTCTAGTTACCAGTGGGGTACCTCAGGGATCTGTACTTGGACCCATGCTCTTGATGTTGCAGAAGGTTTTGATGGTAAGGTAGGTCTTTTTGCTGAGGATACTAAGATATGTATTAGGGTTGATGTTCCAGAAGGAATAAGCCAAATGTCAAATGATTTAGGTAAACTAGAAAAATGGTGGCAACTGACATTTAATGTGGATAAGTGCAAGATAATGCGCCTTGGACATAAAAACCCAAGGGCAGAGTATAGGATATGTTGTACCCTACTAACCTCAACATCTGAGGAAAATGATTTAGGAGTCATTATTTCAGATTACTTAAAGGTAGGCAGACAATGTAATGGAGCAGCTGGAAATGCAGGCAGAATGCTTGGTTGTATAGGGAGAGGTATTAGCAGTAGAAAGAGGGAAGTGCTGATGCCATTGTACAGAACACTGGTGAGACCTCACTTGGAGTAATGTATGCAGTACTGGAGACCGTATCTTCAGAAGGATATTGATACCTTAGAGAGAGTTCAAAGAAGGGCTACAAAACTGGTTCATGGATTGCAGGATAAAACTTACCAGGAAAGGTTAAAGGATTTTAAACATGTATAGCTTGGAGGAAAGACGAGACAGGGGGGATATGATAGAAACATTTAAATACATAAAAAGAATCAACACAGTAAAGGAGGAGACTATATTTAAAAGAAGAAAAACTACCACAACAAGAGGACAGTCTTAAATTAGAGGGGCAAAGGTTTAAAAATAATATCAGGAACTATTACTTTACTGAGAGGGTAGTGGATGCATGGAATAGGCTTCCAGCTGAAGTGGTAGAGGTTAACACAGAGAGGGACTTTAAGCATGCGTGGGATAGGCATAAGGCTATCCTAACTATAAGATAAGGCCAGGGACTAATGAAAGTATTTCAAATATTGGGCAGACTAGATGGGCAGAATGGTTCTTATCTGCCGTCACATTCTATGTTTCTAACCTAAGCTTAGGGCTAGATGGGGCTTTAAACAGACTATCAAACCAACTTATAAAGGTAGGGCTATTGTTACTTTCAATACTAAAGACTATGTGTCTGAAATGTACAACTTGATGATGCAGTGACATACTATATGGTGTCCCATTATTTCACCAATAACATGTTGCAATATATTGCCAACATTGTGTCATATTCAAACCTTTTTTGGTTAATAAAAATCCCATCATACCAACTAAGTATACATTGCCCAAAATACATAAATCACACACTCACCCACTCGGTAGACCAATCATAACAGTGGTAGATTCTGTTCTCTCTCCCCTTTAATTTTTTTTTAACAAAGCAGTCACCCCATATTTATTTAAAGGGAAACTATACGCTAGGAATACAAAGTTGGACGATATCCAGAAGCTAATGCGCACGCTCAGCAAGAGTTATTAGGATAGCCCCAAATGAAAACCTTGGGTAATAGTTTCAGGTAACAGAAAAAAAAAAAAAAAAAAAAAAAAGGAAACCGCACCCTAGACCAAATAATATATATAGATTATATCCGTACACAATGGTTATGGTCTCTATACAATTGACCTTGAAATAAAAAACATAAAAAATAATGGTGCAGTAAAATAGATACAATGGGTGTGTGAATGGGTGCTTAAGTAAGTTCACACTCACATTTCCCAGAGCTAACTCAGAGCTCAGCTGTTATTACGCGTGGACGGAACAATCCCTGTCTCAGGATATGTATGAAGCAGTAGAGATCTTGGCAATCTCAGGCAGATAATATGTGGAAAGACATACCGCGTAGGTGGTTTAATCCCCACCAAGGAATAGGATGGTGACCAGGAAGTAGAAAGGAGTTAAAATCCGTTTGAGTATTAAAATTAAAAAACTTAACAAAAATAATAAAATGCTGAATATCTGGACTTTAACTCCTTTCTACTTACTGGTCACCATCCTATTCCTTGGTGGGGATTATACCACCTACGCTATACTGACTAGAGCAAGTTCTGCTCTAGCAAATGTGAGTACGGTATTTTATATTTTCCTTTATTTATCAGTACGTACTGCACTATCTGGATTCCCTGTCTTTCCACATATTATCTGCCTGCTTCATACATATGCTGAGACGGAGATTGTTCCGCCCACGCGTAATAACAGCTGAGCTCTGAGTTAGCTCTGGGAAATGTGAATGTGAACTTACTTAAGCACCCATTGTATCTATTTTACTGCACCATTGTTTTTTATGTTTTTTACTATTGTAGGTTTAAGGGGACTGAGACAGTGCACCCAGACTATTTCAATGAGCTGAAATGGTCTGGTTGCCTATAGTGTTCCCTTTAAGATGAAGTCTTAGACACTGGGATTTTTTATCAAGGTCGCTGGTATGGATATTTGTGACAATAACATCTATGTCAGTGTTGACATCTGTAGCCTGTATACCTGAAATTTCACACAGTCGAATGCCTTCGATAAGAAAGAATTTCTGGTTGAGCCCTTATGTACTGTTTGAGAAGAATTACTTCTCTTTTGCTGGAAAGTTTTATTTCCAAACCAGAGATGATGGGCTAGAACATGGCACTCACATATGCTAACATTTATATGGATTATTTTGAAGAAAGATTTATCTGTCCACATCAGTTTTCCATGCCAATGTGTGGTATTGGTCTCGCTATCGTGATATCCACCAAGAACTCAGCTCATTCTTACAGAATATCCTATTATCTATGGTCCACTGAATAGAAAAAACAAAAGGAATAGGCGCTCACTAAATAAACTAGAGGTGGGCAGCAGTGAACCGAGTAGGAATTCCCAGCGCCTACTCAAAATAGTGAAACAATCAAAGAAAAAAGTGGCAAACCGCACCCAAACAGTACAAGTGATAATAATAAAGATGTATACATACAAAGTGTTCTAAAATAGTAGATGTATGGAACCTTCAATAGAAAATACAAAACAATAATAGTGCAGTATATCAGGCAAATAGGAGTGGTAAAAGCTTATAAAAGACTAACTCACACTTTGCAGAGCTACTCAGAGCTCTGCCGTATAGCGCCTAGACGGTACAATCCCCGTCTCAGGATATCAAGTGGTGATGCAGTGCACGGTCCAATCCTCCACAGTAGTATATGGAAAAGATAGAGATACGATCCAATAGTATAGTGTGTTTTGAAAACAATATTGGTAAGAAAAGGAAAAATATCCTACTTACAGATTTCAGAGCAAATATCTTGCTCTAGTGTGTACAGCATACGGTGGTATAATCCCCACCAACGGATATACATCAGGATATATCAGGATTCAGGAAAATCAGGAACAGCAAATAAAATAGTAAAAACTATAACTTTATTTGGATATAAAATATATAATAAAATATATAATAACAATAACAATTTGTTTTATTATATATTTTATATCCAAATAAAGTTATAGTTTTTACTATTTTATTTGCTGTTCCTGATTTTCCTGAATCCTGATATATCCTGATGTATATCCGTTGGTGGGGATTATACCACCGTATGCTGTACACACTAGAGCAAGATATTTGCTCTGAAATCTGTAAGTAGGATATTTTTCCTTTTCTTACCAATATTGTTTTCAAAACACACTATACTATTGGATCGTATCTCTATCTTTTCCATATACTACTGTGGAGGATTGGACCGTGCACTGCATCACCACTTGATATCCTGAGACGGGGATTGTACCGTCTAGGCGCTATACGGCAGAGCTCTGAGTAGCTCTGCAAAGTGTGAGTTAGTCTTTTATAAGCTTTTACCACTCCTATTTGCCTGATATACTGCACTATTATTGTTTTGTATTTTCTATTGAAGGTTCCATACATCTACTATTTTAGAACACTTTGTATGTATACATATTTATTATTATCACTTGTACTGTTTGGGCGCGGTTTGCCACTTTTTTTCTTTGATGGTCCACTGAATGCCCATTTCCTGAAATGTGTAACAATTTTTTGCAGAGAGGTTATCCTAAGGGATTACGTGCTTTGCAAAATATCGACAGGTGTGATCTGCTATTTGTCCTTTTTAATCAAAGACCAGGGAGAAAAAAAAATAAATAAAAGCTCTACTAACAAAGTGACTTTGTGAGTGTTTTGGGACACACTAATGTGGTAGGTAACACTTTAATAAAATACGGAGACATTTTACACTGGGCATACCTAGGCATTTTAGACTTCAAATGGCCACCATTGATAGCATACACCAGAGGTAGATCCATAGATCATCTAGTCAGGGCTAAATTTAAAAATCACTATGCTAAAGCAAAAGTTCTTAAAGGGACACTAGGCACCAGAACAACTTTAGCTTAATGAAGCAGTTTTGTATATATCATGTAGAACTTCGGGCTCTGTGATTAAAACAGCAATTTCTTTTTAAATCAGGGAGAAAACGTCTAATTTTATGTCACATTTTCGGACTAAGCTAATTGACAAACCAATGCTAGCTTATTTTTGTTTAAGTAACCATTTATTGTCGTCTTAAAATGTTACACTTAATAAACATATTTACCTTGCACGCCTGTCACTTACATAAGAACATGTTTTGCATTACTATGAATCACTTACTGCATTCTTTGGTCTCCTCTTTCTTTTTTGTTTTCTTATCTTTCTCCCGCAGCTTCTTTTTGGCAACTGTGACCTCTATTTTGCCTCCATCAAAGCTCTTAATCTCCTTCATCGCTCGCTGAGCATCTTCCAGCATGGAGAATGTAACATACCCAAATCCACGACATTTTTCAGTCCCTACAAAAGAGACAGGTTTTTATATCAAAGGAAACAATACAGCACATCTGTGAACATTCCAAATTCCCCAAAACTATTATTATTTTTTGTTTGCAGTACAATTCAGACTTTGTCAGGAAACATGTCATTAGGGAGGGTAATTGTGATGACTATGCGAATATCTATTTATGTAGGACACCCAAGATATAGGCATAAAACTACAGTATGGACCATGTCTATGGCTACTACGGTTATTCCACTTCATATAAACTTAGCCATAGAAGAAGACAGTAGTTCTATAGGAATTTATGCCTATGTGTCCAGTAGTTTGCTACTGAGAGCAGTGTAGGCTCCGAGTGCACAGCTCCCTTGCTTCTCTGCACAAGCCTGCTATGGCAAGAGGGGGATGCCCTGTGCTCTGCCAATGTCGTCTGCCACCTAGAATGAACCACCCCCACCCAATGCCACTGATCCAAAGTTCTTACATATGTAATTCGGAATGGGAGGTTGGGGGGAGCATATGATTGTGACACTTTATTAATCTAATACATGCACTCAAGCAGACTTCAAGGGAAATGGCCCCTTCTCTTGAATTTACACCATCTAAAAAAATATTAACACAAGTTACCTATAACTTGTGTTAAAGGGAATCTCCAGTGCCAGGAAAACAATCAGTTTTCCTGGCACTGGAGGGTCCCTCTCCCTCCCACCTCCCACCCCCCAATCCCCGGTTACTGAAGGGGTGAAAACCCCTTCAGTGACTTACCTGAGGCAGCGGCGATGTCCCTCGCCGCTGTCTCCGCCTCCGCGACGCTCCTAATATCCATTGCGTCGGCCGGTGGGAGAGACTGATCTCACCCACCGGCCGAGGGGATCTAATGCGCATGTGCGGGAATGCCGCGCATGCGCATTACTTCTCCCCATAGGAAAGCATTGAAAAATCATTTCAATGCTTTCCTATGGGGTTTTGAGCACAGCGTGAGGACGTCCAGCGACGCTCTAGTACAGGTTTCCTGTGCTAGAAACCAGGAAGTTCCCTCTAGTGGCTGTCTAATAGACAGCCACTAGAGGTGGAGTTAACCCGGCAAGGTAATTATGGCAGTTTATAAAAAACTGCAATAATTACACTTTCAGGGTTAAGAGTAGTG
The DNA here is from genome assembly GCF_036172605.1 of Pelobates fuscus. Lineage (NCBI taxonomy): Eukaryota > Metazoa > Chordata > Amphibia > Anura > Pelobatidae > Pelobates > Pelobates fuscus. The sequence goes on along the minus strand of NC_086319.1, from coordinate 252,703,257 downwards.
GGAGTTGGCACCCAGACCACTCCAATGAGCAGAAGTGGTCTGGGTGCCTAGAGTGTCCCTTTAAACCCGTTTGTAATGAGATGCTCCATTTTCTTTTAAATGTGTCCTAAAGAAATATTAGCATAACTGCAAAAGAGAAGAGTGGCCTAGCTCCCACCCAGAGTTATCCATCAAATATTTTTGAATAGTATGACAACTTACCTGGGTCCTCCAGGCACCCACGCTGCACCCTGTCTTTCCCTGTAAGAAAAGTCAATTGTCTTGGCTAAACAGGACCAATACAACACAGGTTCTCAACCTGGGGTACACGCACCACTAGCAGGGTGTACACCAAGAGCTGGCGGACAGGTGACTGTAGCAACCCCAGGAGGTAGCCAGCTGTGTGCTAAGACAGAGCAAGTGCCTACTCTACCCACACAGAACATGTGGGTAGATAAAAATAAATGTAAAAAAAATAATTTGTGAGTGTGTGAGAGAATGTGTATACACTTTTTTTTGGAATTTAAATCAATATAAGTATGTTTCTAGCACTCTTTGGGTGAGAAACATTGTTTCATTTCTCATCTCTCTATATGCAGATTGCAAAATGCAAATAACAGAATTTTAACAATGATTAAAGGGAGCCAAGATAGAAACAAGAAAAAGCTTTGGATTTTTAAAATTTTTCACAATTCCCAAGTACATATTTGCTAAATCAGTCAAACATAATAAAAACCTTGGGAAGTGACAGTTGCCATTTAAGTACTCAATTCATACAAACTAAACACATCTGATGTGCCGAAAGCATATCTAACATTCTTAAACATAAGAGTACGAAAGGATAGAATGTATCACTCCAAGATAGACAATTATAGTTGAGGAAAATGGATTTTAAAAGGAAATGAATAAAAATCAAATATTTATAGGAGCACGCGTCTGATAATTCGGCAAGTGTTAGATAAAATGAGCCAAGAGCATAATAAAATGTTTGATGATGCCATAAAATTGCAATCATGTTACTTCAAAGAAATTGTGATTGAGAAAGCACACTGATCCACGTCCAAGCATACACACATGGACAACAATCATATCTAAACATGCAAATACACATATTTTTCGTACCTTTCTCTCTAACCACGAAGCACTGTCTGACGGGGCCAGTTTCACTAAAAAGCTGCTCCAGTCCTTCATTGGTAGCAGCAGCAGGGAGGCCGCGAACAAACAGAGTAAGCCCAGCCATTCCGGATAAGTATCAGAGGAAGAACCCCTCCGCTTTAGAAACTACCACGCTGTTCTTTGGGCGCCGCCATCTTGCCCAATCCGGAAGTCCCATTTCAAAATCATTCCGACGTGCAATGTGTAGCGTGGCGATCAGTTCCTGACTCGTAGCATTCTGGTTCTGTAAATAATCCAAAAACTGCATTAGGCGAATAAGTGACCCTGTGATGTTTATATTCTCGACAGACTTTAATGAGCTCACTGTCTAGCATTCCTAAGCCAATGTTCAGTGATTTAATGCTACACGAGTTTTTATAAAGGTATTTGTAATGAAGAAGAAAAAAAGTAAAGGGTGCGCCTTAAAAATAAGTGAAAGTAATACTTATATAAATATACAAAAGTCCAAGCAGTTCTGCAATAGTCCAAAATGTTAATGATCCACGTTGGCAGGAAAAGGTCCTTATGAGTCAACGACTATGGTGTATGGTCACAGGTGGAAACTCGTAGTCCAGAAGTATATATGTATGGGATAAGCAGAAAACAAAAGACTCCAATGGTACAGTATGTCTTAATCAATAAAATATCGGATAAATAAAATGAAACTACTCACACTATCCAGAGCTTAAGTCCAGCTCTGGTTTGAATGGCATGAAGTGGAACAACCCCCACTCAAGGATATGCGGAGTGTCTCTAGTGATCTTCAATTGACCGACCCAGTAGGATAATCCAGCTCGGGATGAGATAAAAAAAATATATAGTGCTCCCTGTATAGCCGATAACAATTATAAAAAGTAGGATAAAATATACTCACGGTATATTGAGCAGACGCACTGCTCGATGAATAGCGCGTGGGTGGTACAATCCCCACCTTGGGATTCTTGGTACTTCTTATGAAATGTAAAACAGTGGTGTCAGGTCAGGATAAAAAAAGAATAATAAAATTCCTGAAAATAAAAAATAAAAATAATAATCAAAGATGGTAATATAGTAATATAGTGAAAAAAGGAATATGGCGACAATGTGGAAAACCGCCAATAAATTCCTTTATTAACACTTAACAATAAATATTTAAAAGGTTTCTAGACGCGTTTCGCCACTGCTGGCTTCATCAAGTAGAAACACATAAGGAAAAACAGATCTGACAGACACGGTTTATATAGGAAACATGTAATTACATCTGAAATTTGACGCCATAATGACGTCCTTTGTAATGAGACTAGTTTGTTACATGTTGTTACCGTACATATTTTATGGTGATGTGAATCTGAATACTTATACAAATACTAATATGTTTAAAGAGCATTTTTTTTTTTTTAGTTTGGCTATTTTTGCTTTAAATGTTACATTCATATTGAATATTGATCACTTACTTTAAAGAAGTGTTGCAAATTTCAAATAAAAGACCAGAGTAGCTAAACTGGAAGCATAAATAATAAACTGCAAAGATAAAATCAACACCAGATAACAGGGCGCCACAGTCACTCTAGTTGCCGACTTCTATGAGATATTCTCACAAATAGACAGAGAGAATAAAAAACAATCAGTGAAAATGTAATACAATTTATTGAAAAGTTAAAATCAACAGAGATAATTAAGCAATGTCACAATACACAAATGTGCAACAATCGCAATTATAAGCCCAAATAGGCAAAAAGAACCCTTAAAGGACCACTATAGTGCCAGGAAAACAAACTTGTTTTCCTGGCGCTATAGTGCACTCACCCTCAGAGTCCCATCCCACCGGGCTGAAGGGGGTTAAACACTCATCTTTCTCCAGTGCCGGGCTCCCTCGGTGCTGGGGACTCTCCTCCCTCTTCTGACGTCACCGGCTGAATGCGCATGCGCGGCAGTAGCCGCGCGAGCATTCAGCCAGTCCATAGGAAAGCATTCTCAATGCTTTCCTATGGACGCTGGCGTCGCGCCTCTAGCGGCTGTCAATGAGACAGCCACTAGAGGCTGGATTAACCCATATGTAAACATAGCAGTTTCTCTGAAACTGCTATGTTTACAGCAGGCAGGGTTAATCCTAGATGGACCTGGCACCAGGGGCGGACTGAGAACCCTCAGGGCCCCCGGGCAAAATAAATCAAGGGCCCCCTTACAGGCCCCACCCATACTCCGCAGCAAGCGCCACCCATGTCCCGCCTCCAGCCACACCCTACACAATCTTTAGACACAAGGAACAAAAGTGCAAAAATCCCTTCAAGGCCCCAGTAGAGACTACAATTGAGGGCTAATGGGCCATGGAGGGGGGTCTTTCTAGCAGAGGCTATCTCAGTGTCCTTTAGAGAGTGTGTTAGAAAGAATCCCCTCCAGGCCCTATTAGAGACTACAATGGAGTCTAATAGGCTTGGAAGGGGGTCTTTCTAACAGAGGCCATCTCAGTGTCCTTGCTGGAAACAGTCGCCTCCAGGCCCCAGTAGAGACTACAATTGAGGGCTAATGGGCCATGGAGGGGGGGGAGCATTCTAGCAGAGGCTATCTCAGTGTCCTTTAGAGAGTGTGTTAGAAAGAATTTCCTCCAGGTCCCATTAGAGACTACAATGGAGTCTAATGGGGCCTGGAGGGGGGTCTCTCCAACACTCTGGTTCCTATTCACAATATAGCAACACAACATAGCTGATACCTAGGCCAAGTTGGCTCCTCTTACCTTAATTACTGTTGCTGGCTGGCAGTCTGTGGGCTTGCTGGAAGGCTGTGGGCTTACTGGCTGCGGCTGGCAGGCTGTGGGCTTGCTGGCTACTGCCGGCAGGCTGTGGGCTTGCAAGCTGCGGCTGGCAGGCTGTGGGCTTGCTGGAAGGCTGTGGGCTTACTGGCTGCGGCTGGCAGGCTGTGGGCTTGCTGGCAGGCTGTGGGCTTGTTGGCTACTGCCGGCAGGCTGTGGGCTTGCTAGCTGCGGCTGGCAGGCTGTGGGCTTGCTGGCTGCGGCTGGCAGGCTGTGACTTGCTGGCTGGCAGGCTGTGGCTTGCTGGCTGCGGTTGGCAGGCTGTGGGTTTGCTGGCTTTAAGCCTAACTGGTGGCCTGTAGGCTGGCTGGCTGTCTACTGGCCAGCCTGTGGGCTGACTGGCCTGTGGGTTGGCTGGCTTGCTGGCTACTGGGGCACTCGTAGATTATTTAAAGAAATAATCCATGCACAATAACCACTACTACTCTGTGTAGTCGTTATGGTGCCAGGAGGGCCGGGCCCCCCTCCCAGAGTAAGTAGTCAAACCGTTTAAGAACAGTTTGACAACTTACCTGGGGTCTGCTGGGATATGAGGCTGTAGTAGGGTATAGGAGCAGTGGTGCAATATGTAAGCGGTGCAGTGTGTGTGAAAGGTTCAGTGTGTGTGAGGGGGTATAGTGTGTGAATGTGTAGGGTGTGTGGGGCAATGTGTGTACGAGGGGGCTGTGTATGTGTGTGGCAATGTTAGTATGGGGGGCTGTGTGTGTATGGGTGGGCAGTGTATGTGTGTGTGTGTGTGAGGCAATGTGTGTAAATGTGTATGGTGTGTGTGGGGGCAGTGTGTGTGTATGGGGGGCAGTGTGTGAATGTGTATGGTGTGTGGGGGCAGTGTGTTTATGGGGCTAAAGTTCACTCTCACCACTGCGACCACCAGGAATACCTGGTGGTCACAGTGTTGAGAGTGAACTCTAGCCCGTAGCTCCAGGGCTAGAGTTTACTCTCGCAAGAGCCGTAACGTTGCCGTGGTAACCGCGGCAACGATCTGTGCTCGCGCAAGAAGGTCCCAGAGGAGCTGCAGGCTGAGCTCCCGGGTCCTCTCTTCCTCCCTCCCCTGCCGGCTGCCCGCACGGTGCCTGCGGACAGGGGAGGGGGCAATTGCCCTCCTCTTACTCCCCCCCCCTCTTCTTACCCCCTTCTTACTCCCACTCTCTTCTTACCCCCCTTCTTACTCTACCCCTCCCCCTCTCCTTACTCCCCCCTCCCCCTCTCCTTACTCCCCCCTCTTCTTACTCCTCCCTCTTCTTACTCCCCCCTCTTCTTACCCCCTCCCCGCTCTTCTTACCCCCTCCCCCCTCTTCTTACTCCCCCTTCCTCTTTTTACTCCCCACTCCCCTCTTCTTACCCCCTTTACTCCCCCCCTCTCTTCTTACTCTCCCCTCTTCTTACCCCCCTCCCCCCTCTTCTTACCCCCCTCCCCCCTCTTCTTACTCTCCCCTCCCCCTCTTCTTACTCCCCCCTTCCTCTTTTACTCCCCCCTCCCCCTCTTCTTACCCCCTTCTTACTCCCCCCTCCCTTCTTACTCCCCCTCTCTCTCTTCTTACCCCCCCTCCCTCTTCTTACCCCCCTCCCTCTTCTTACCCCCCTCCCTCTTCTTACCCCCTCCCTCTTTCTTCTTACCCCCCTCCCTCTCTCTTCTTACCCCTCTCTCTCTCTTCTTACCCCCTCTCTTCTTACCCCCCCTACTCCCCTCTCTCTTTTTACCCCCCTCCCTCTCTCTTTTTACACCCCTCCCTCTCTCTTTTAACCCCCCCTCTCTCTCTTTTAACCCCCTCTCTCTTTTACCCTCCCCTCCCTCTCTCTTTTAACCTCCCCTCCCTCTCTCTTTTAACAACCCCCCTTTCTCTTTTAACCCCCTCCCTCTTTTAAACCCCCCTCCCTCTCGCTTTTAACCCATCTCTTTTAACAACCCCCCCTCTCTCTTTTAACCCCCTCCCTCTCTCTTTTAACCCCCTCCCTCTCTCTTTTAACCCCCCCTCTCTCTTTTAACCCCCCTCTCCCTCTCTCTTTTAACCCCCCCTCCCTCTCTCTTTTAACCCCCCCCTCTCTTTTAACCCCCCCTCCCTCCCTCTCTCTTTTTACCCCCTCCCCGTAGCGTGGCCGAGCTGCTCTGCGTCCGCGGTGCCGGCCGGATTGATAGGAAGGTGCACACACACTGAGTGTGCACCTTCCTGTCAGTCCGGCCGGGTACAGGAAACAGAAACTCCTGTTCCGCGGAACAGGAGTTTCTGTTTCCTGTACCCGGCCCGACTGACAGGAAGGTGCACACTCAGTGTGTGTGCACCTTCCTATCACTCCGGCCGGCACCGCGGACGCAGAGCAGCTTGGCCACGCTACAGGGAGGGGAGGTGAGAAGCTGCAGCCGCCTGAGCGCTCTTAAGAGAGAGCGCTCAGGCGGCTGCAGCATTTAAAGGGGCGGCCGGGCCCCCTGATGCCGGGCCCCCCCCCCGGCCGGGCCCTCGGACCATGCCCGAAGTGCCCGACCGGTCAGTCCGCCCCTGCCTGGCACCCAGACCACTTAATTGAGCGGAAGCAGTTTGAAAGTGCAAAATGCAAATCGTTATAAAAGTAATTAAAAGACTGCTACTACCAAATCACATGGTTCTAGGATAAGGCTCAACACGTTTCGTCGATCAGACTTCCTCAGGAGCTACAGAGGCCTGTCTGCACTTTTTTCCAGTATCACTTTTTCCACTCACCCATTTATTTTTATTTAAACTGGAAGCATAGCTGACTTGGTATAACCATTAGAACTAGGTAGGTCCACAATGAAATCCATAGACAGATGAGACCATGGACGCTGGGTATGGGAAGTGGATATAATAATCCACACGGAAGTGTATCTGGACTTTAGAGACTGCACAAAGAGAACATGCTTCCACATAATCCTTAATATCCCTTTTGAGTGGCTCCCACCAAAATGATCTGGAAATAGCAGATACAGTCTTATTTATACACGGATGCCCAGCAGTAATATTGTCGTGGAATATTTTCTACACCTCTTTTGTTATTTAATGGAATAAACAATTTACCTAGAGGTTTATAATTAGGTGCCTGGGACTGAGTCGCTATGATAGTACAAAGCAATGGTGATGACAAGTTAAAAGGACAGTGATACTCTCAGGAGGAACAATGGATGACGTCTCTTGTTCTAGTTCTAATTCTTTGTCAAATTGTCTAGATAAGGCGTCAGCTTTAAAAAAAATTCAGGACCAGGCCTGTAAGTAATAATAAAGTTAAAGTGGGACAAGAACAGAGACTATCTATCCTGTCTAGAAGAGAGACGTTTGGCATCACCAATATAGGCCAGATTCTTGTGATCGCTTATGATCAGAAGGGGGTCTTTGGAACCCTCTAAAAGATGTTGCCATTCCTTGAGCACCAATATAATGGCTAACACTTCTCTGTTACCTATGTCATAATTACACTCAGCAGGAGATAACTTTCTGGAGAAGTAAACACAAGGATGCAAAGGGGCATCCTGACTTTCTCTTTGGGAAAGGACAGCTCCGACCCCTGCTTCAGAGGCATCAACCTCAAGTATGAAAGCTTTGCTAGTGTCAAGATGTATTAATATGTCTGCAGAAGCAAACAATTTTTTGAGACGTTCAAAAGCCTCTTTGGCTTCTTTGGACCATACTTTACAATTAGCCCCCTTGCGTGTCATATTGGTGATGGGGGCTTTTACTGAAGAGAAACCCTTTATGAATCTCCTGTAATAATTGCAGAAACCAATGAACCTTTGAATGGCCTTTAACCCGTTGGGTAATGGCCAGTGTAGAACAGCCTCTAGTTTGCGAGGATCCATTTGGAAACCAGAGGCGGATATATTATAACCCAAAAACTGTACCTCAAATTGATCAAACATGCATTTTTCAAGTTTACAATAAAGATCATTCTTGAGTAAAGTTTGTAATACTTGTTAATCATGATCGTGATGGGTCTGGAGGTTCGGGGGAATAAATGAGGATATCATCAAGGTATACAAGTGCAAAAGAGTAAATATAATCCCTTAGCACATCGTTAATGAAGTCCTGAAAGACGGCCGGGTCATTGCATAACCCAAAGGGCATAACAAGATAGTCATAGTGTCCAATTCTGGTATTAAATGCTGTTTTCCACTCGTGATCATTCTTAATCCTAACCAAATTATATGCACTCCTGAGGTCAAGTTTGGTAAAGACCTTAGCATCCTGGAGTCTGTCAAACAATTCGGAGATAAAGGGGCATTTTTTATGATGATTTTGTTTAAACCCCTATAGTCTATGCAAGGGCATAGTTCTCCATCCTTTTTAGACACAAATAGGAAACCTGCACCAGCAGGGGATGATGATTTGCGTATGTGACCCTTACTTAAGGCATCTCTGATGTACTCCTCCATGATTTTAGTCTCTTGGGGGGATAGAGCATTAAACACCCATTTAGGAGGCATAGCCCCGGGCAACAGATCAATGGAACAATTATATGATCTATGTGGAGATAGAACTTCAGTTTGACTTTTACTGAACACTTCCCTAACCTCCCAATACTGCTTGGGTATTTCTGGGGTAGTGGGCGTAATAGTAGGTAAAGTAACGATGCGCACTCTTTTAGTAAGAGGTGTCATACAGTCCCCCTGACAGTCTGTACCCCATTCCAGTATTTCCCTTTTGGTCCAGTCAATATGAGGGTTATGCTTGATGAGCCAAGGGAACCCTAATATGATGGGACACAAAGGGGAAGCAGTTATCTGAAATGTAAGGAATTCTTTATGCATTGCTCCTATACTGATACAGATAGGTAAGGTCTTGTGGGTAATCAATAGTTGAGAGAGAGGTCTCCCATCTATAGCCTCAACCACCAGAGGTGAAGGTTTCTTCTTGACAGGTATTGAGTGTTTTTTAACAAAATACATGTCAATAAAGTTACTGTCACGGTTCTCGCCGCGACATCCAGACTGCAAGACGAGGTCGCCCCAGAAGTGCCCAACAAGGGATTTGAACCTGGGTACTTTGCAGTCCTGGGCCTGTTGTTTCTCCTCAGAGCCACCTTACAGTTCAAGTATTGCCCATAGTCCGATCTTGCCTTGTATCCAGCACTGGGGGCTGGCCGTTATCTGTGGCTGGTCCAATATTCTCAGCACACCTGAAGCTGATGGCCGTTAGCCAGGTATATAACACTGCCTCTCCCAGAAGGCAGTGTCAGTTCATTGACTCTGGTTCCTGTTATTTCGAGTTCCTGTTGTCCTGTTAGTTTTCGGCTTCTGACCTTGGCTTTGTTCTTGTTGATCCTGTATTCTGGCATCCTCTGACCTCCGGCTTACCCACGACGATTCTCCTGCTCTTGTCCTTGTCTGTACTTCGACCTGGTTATCCTGAAACAGCCCCCGTGCACAGACTCACAGGCCAGGTGAGTTCTTCCCTGACCACCTTGGCCTGTGTTTAATTGCAAGGGTGAGCATATCTCTGCACACTGGACTCCCACCAAGGTAAGCCTTGACAGAATGAACTGACCATAATGGAGTCTGCAGAGATGTCTCAATTGCTTACCCAGCAAGTATCCAGCCTGGCCCAGACTGTCTTGGAGCTGCAGCGAGAAGTTCGTTTTCTTAAAGGCACGGTACGCCCAGCCCTGGAACCTGGTTATCCTGAACCGTTTACAGTTATGCCGGAGAGATTTGATGGTAACCGTGCTTCCTTCCTATGCTTTAAAGTGGATTGTGAATTGGTGTTTTCCCTGAAGTCTCGGACTTATGCTAATGACTTCATAAAGGTCCGAGCAGCTATTAACCTGCTGTCTGGAAAAATTAAACAATGGGCACATGAAATGTTGCAGTCTCAGAGTCCTGTCCTTGCTGGATGGGATGCTTTCATGACTGCCATGGAAGCACAGTGCAAGACTCCTAGCAAGACCACTGTGCCTAAACCAGCACCACGTCCCAGAGGATCCCAGATTCCCAGAAACAAAGGGAACCTGTACCAATACCACAACCCTGTGCTGCCTCATTATGCTCCTGTTCCTAGGAAGGCCCCAGAGCAATCCTACCTTCCTCTTGACTCAGATGAACCTATGGAAATAGGATTGGCCCAGCTCAAGGTGACTAGTGAAGAAAGAGACCGGCGGAGAAATCATGGCCTTTGTTTTTACTGTGGTGAAAGAGGGCACTTTATCTCTCTCTGCCCAATTCGCCCACATCGGCCAGAAACCGTTCAAGTTGGGGTTATGCATACCCATCCGGCCAAGTCTGCACCTCTGCCTGAGAAACGCCAAAGTCGCTGTCAGTCTGGTCCACGCTCCGTGACACATAAGAGTACTCAGACCACGGTAGTTAATACAACCTGTGTTTCTCTAGAATCAGCTACCAGTACCCCTGAAGAATCTCTGCCTCCTGCTCCGGAAACATCTGTACCTCTTCTTGAGGAAACTGCTGTTCAAGCAAGCACCACTTCCTACCTGCCCAAAGGAGAATTACCTAGCAATGCACCTAAGGAAAAAGGTACAGAGATACTTACTCCTGGGATCAAGGTACTTACAGCCTGCTCCAAGTCTGGTACCATAAAATCCCAGGATGTAAAAGGACTCTGCTCTGGATACCTGAATTATAAAGACTACCTGAGTGAGATTGAGACCGAAGATGAGGAGTACGATTTCCAAGCAGAGCCTGTTCACGCCCGGAGGGCGTTCTTGACGGGAGGGTACTGTCACGGTTCTCGCCGCGACATCCAGACTGCAAGACGAGGTCGCCCCAGAAGTGCCCAACAAGGGATTTGAACCTGGGTACTTTGCAGTCCTGGGCCTGTTGTTTCTCCTCAGAGCCACCTTACAGTTCAAGTATTGCCCATAGTCCGATCTTGCCTTGTATCCAGCACTGGGGGCTGGCCGTTATCTGTGGCTGGTCCAATATTCTCAGCACACCTGAAGCTGATGGCCGTTAGCCAGGTATATAACACTGCCTCTCCCAGAAGGCAGTGTCAGTTCATTGACTCTGGTTCCTGTTATTTCGAGTTCCTGTTGTCCTGTTAGTTTTCGGCTTCTGACCTTGGCTTTGTTCTTGTTGATCCTGTATTCTGGCATCCTCTGACCTCCGGCTTACCCACGACGATTCTCCTGCTCTTGTCCTTGTCTGTACTTCGACCTGGTTATCCTGAAACAGCCCCCGTGCACAGACTCACAGGCCAGGTGAGTTCTTCCCTGACCACCTTGGCCTGTGTTTAATTGCAAGGGTGAGCATATCTCTGCACACTGGACTCCCACCAAGGTAAGCCTTGACAGTTACCTGCCGAACCTGAGTCCACCAGTGCCTTGCATGAAAAGTTTTTCTTGTTGCAAAGGGCGACAGTGTCAAGGAGAAATCTACTTTGGTTCTTACTAGAGGACGTTTTCATCACACCTAAGACCTGTCCCCTTAAGGTTCTTAGGGGCCGAAGTTTTCCGGGCGTATAGGACAAGTATCTCTCGTATCTCCTTTTTTGCCACAATATAAGCATAGACCCTCTCTTTTCCTATACTGTTTCTCTGCCTCTGACAATCTCGTAACCCCTAGTTGCATAGGTTTGGATTCAGGTTTCACCGGGAGGTCAGGGACAACAGGTTTGGAGAATCGAGGTGCTAGTGACAAGGTCATATGTCAGGTTCTGCTTCTAGTAATTTCTCTGGTCCTAAATCTATAATCAATCTGCATCACAAAGGTAATACATTTTTTTTTTTCAGTAGTTCTTTAGCAGCAGTTTCGTCAAGAAAATTCTCGGATAATCCTTTTTTAAAAGCAGCGATTAATCCGTTGGTAGTCCAGTCTATCTCAGAAGCCAAGGTGCAAAATTCGATGGCATAATCTGGGATAGACCGGTTCCCTTGTTTGATAAGCATTAAGGCAGTGGAGGCATCATCCTCCCTGCCTAATGGTTCAAACGTTAGTTTGAATTCCGCAAGGAATTCCTGGTAATTATAAGAAATACTCCTTTTACGCTCCCATAATGGATTGGCCCATGTTAAGGCCTTACCCTTAAGTTGATTCATTAAATACCCAATCTTAGCTCTATCCGTGGGAAATGGACCAGGTGAGGCCTCAAAGTGGTATTCGATTTGATTAAAGAATCTCCTACATTCAAAATTGTTACCATCAAAATGCGGAGGAGGAGATAGGGAGATGGTAGGTGCCTTATTAACTATAGGCGGAGGTACAGTAGGTATGGGAGGCCTAGTCGGAGAAGCCTCAGGCTGTAAATAAGCCGTCCGAGTAAGGAGCGGGCTAAAAGCCTGGGCAAATTGATCCATCCGGTGATCATTCTCTTCTAGCTTTCTGTGCTGACCCAATTCTGCAGGATCTATGGCCATGTCGTAATGTCAGGATTACTACGGTAATTGATTCCGCACGCAGAACTGCAGAACACCTAGGACTAAGGATAACATCTAACCGAACCTTAGAATAGCCGGACTTAACGTATCCAAGAATAGTCAGAATATTTGCCGAGGTCAGGGATAGAGAATCAGACACAGCGATGAGGAAAAGCCAAAAGTCAAGGATACCAGAAATCAGGGAAGTCAAAACGAAGCCAAAGTCAAATACCAAAAAATCAATATCAGGAACGCACTCTCGGATTACCATCAGACAGAAACCAAGACAGGGCAATGAGAGAATGTAAAAATAAGTTTAAATAACCCTCCTGTTATTCCGATTGGCTGTAATTAGCCTTTGACCCCAAAACGTGCGTGCACACGCCAACGTCATTCTTAACATGGGCGGTCATGGGGCTATAAGGTGGCATAGATCCGCAGCGGCTGGCGTCCCCTAGACATACTGGGATTATCAGTATTTGGGCGCACGGCTGTAAATGGGCACAACTATTCCTGTAAGGACGGTAAATACCATTAACCACTTTACCATAAGCAAATGAATTCGTTACACTATCTAGGTATGAGGACTCCCACCAAATATGGAATTGTGTTCCCATATTTTGTTTACATCTCCAGCAAAAATCACTAGAGTTTATTTGGAATTTAGCTATGCGAGTGAGAAACAAATACCATCTGTGAGCGAACTTTTAAAACTGTTCATGAAGGGTAATACAATGAACTGCTTTTCTAGTCCTGTTCCAGGCCTGATGCCATCTCTGAATTGAAAATTATACATTTAATTAAATTTCCCAGTTTTGAAAAGCTTTAGGTTTATCAATTGGTTTGAATTAGCGAGAATATTTGAGATTTTTCAAACTAAATTTTTTGGTGATGTTATATTGAAAATATTATCCCATATATTTGAATCGAATATAGAATTTACTATAAAAAAATGTTTAATCCTGAAATAATTAAATAATTATTTTGCAGGTTATTTAAATATTCTCACAACATCCGGAAATTGCATAATTTGGTCTGAGTTAAATAAATCTCCAAACCTATTAATTCCTACAGCTTTCCATGGTTTTAAATTTAAATCCATAATATAGAGGGATAGGAGTTCGATAAGAGTATGTTTAGTAAAGATGTTATTACAATTATATCTCTTTCTAATTTTATGTGCTGATAACACAATACTCTTTATTAAATGGCTCTCAATCTGCAGTTTTTCTTTTGTTTGTTTTATTTTAAATTTCTTTTGTTGTTGTGCGGGTAGGTACAAAATCACCACAAACGTCACAACAGCGTATATCAACGTATGTAAACATATAGATGAGCTTGACAGTGGCATGAATATTCGCACATATTTTTCGTATACATAAACAAGTTTCAACAGCTATAGCCCGCATATCTTCAACATTTAACTGTAATTGTTTGGCATATCATAGTTTATCTATTAAGGTAGTGTAGTTGCAAGAACGGATACATCACATGTCAGTTACTAGTAAGGGCAAACGAGTTACTAATTCTGAGTTACATACTGACATATATGTTAAAGGGACACTATAGTCACCTGAACAACTTTAGCTTAATGAAGCAGTTTTGGTGTATAGAACATGCCCCTGCAGCCTCACTGCTCAATCCTCTGCCATTTAGGAGTTAAATCCCTTTGTTTATGAACCCTAGTCACACCTCCCTGCATGTGACTTGCACAGCCTTCCATAAACACTTCCTGTAAAGAGAGCCCTATTTAGGCTTTCTTTATTGCAAGTTCTGTTTAATTAAGATTTTCTTATCCCCTGCTATGTTAATAGCTTGCTAAAGTTCAATTTAGAGATTGAGATACAATTATTTAAGGTAAATTACATCTGTTTGAAAGTGAAACCAGTTTTTTTTTTTCCATGCAGGCTCTGTCAATCATAGCCAGGGGAGGTGTGGCTAGGGCTGCATAAACAGAAACAAAGTGATTTAACTCCTAAATGACAGTGAATTGAGCAGTGAAATTGTAGGGGAATGATCTATACACTAAAACTGCTTTATTTAGCTAAAGTAATTTAGGTGACTATAGTTTTCCCTTAAATTGTAAGGTCTCTAAGAGTGTCATCGCAGTAGTATTTAGATGTATATATGCTTAAGCGGTATCATTATATGACAGGATGCGAGTCCACTGGAAATGAGTATAAAATGACAGAAATTAAAGTAGGGGGACTTCTGCAGTGCTTAAAGCTAAGTGCTGAGATTGGATCAGCCTCTTGGAGGGTCGCTCCTGGCTAAATAAACATTATTCACTTTATACACCACAGCCAAAAATGTGCCCTCTGGATGCTAAGTAAAGTAAGGCATGTCTGCTATGAGGCATAGTATTTGATGCTTCAGCCTATGCCCAGTGCTGGATTGTCCCGGTTATTGTCCTTGTGAGCCTCTTCGATGGCACCCCTGGGTTGTGATTCAGCTCTAGCGGTGGTCAGTAGGGTGGACTCCTGTACATCATCACGGTGTGCAGCTGTGGCTTTAAAGGTTAGATTCGTGCTGCGCTGGTCACAGATTCTCGGGTCTGGTGAGTTCCGTGCGTTTAGGGCTTGCTTGGCCGTCCAGCTCCTGTGTGTGTGGGAGCGAATGCTTGCTCCCAGGTAACATAGTGCTGTTTCCCGCCAGGATGAGCGTTGGTGTCTGCGTAGCCGGATGGCCGCTCTGTGGGCTTGAGGTAAGTGCCCATAGTGGCGACGCCAGATTGCAGGGCGGATCCACAAAGCCACCATTTTTACCGCTTGAAGATGGGCTACTCCACGCTTGCAGAGTGCTGCCCAGAAGCCCATGCAGAGCCGGTCAAAAGCCTCCAGGGGATGTGTGGGTGGCTGGATGCCTGTGCCCTTTGATTTGGGCCTATGCTTAGCCGCCATCTTAGCTGTGTCGCCCCTGCAGTCAGCATGGCAGCCTCTCCCCGGCTCCAACTCCGGTAGGCCGCACTTCGCGTTCTGCGCCCTTGGCCCCGACGGGCTTCGGGGTTGTTTTCACTCGGTTCAGTGGCACACCCCCGACGTGGGTAGTGCACCTGGTATGTCCTTGGGCTTTGTAGCCGCCGTTATCACCCCAATTTCTGCCCGGTCTCTGAGCTAAGATCTTAGAAAAAAAGCTCAATATCTAAATTGATAAGGGAAATGGGCCTATAGTTGGTGACTAGTGTCGGATCTTTCCCTGGCTTTAGAATAGGAGAGATACTGGACTCCATCATCTCTAGAGGGAAACCAGTATTCCTGGCTAATCATGGCAGCATCACTTATGGGTAGCTCCTCCCTTAGCAGTCACAGGACAGGAATTAATTAGATTAATTAATTAATTAGACTGATAGGTATAAAGAGTCCCTCCTCCCCTTACACCACAGTCTTTTTTCCTGTCCTTAGCAAGTTCTACAGGACTTTTAACCTTTTCTTTTATGGCCACCTTCCTGCGTTTGTCGTGGGTTCGTTCCAAATGAAGTTCAGCCTCTCTTCATTTGAAGGACCCAGTAAACAGCCTGCATGGGCAGGACTAACTGGGTCAGGTTCTGTGTAAGTACTGAACCGCTGCGTGGGATTTAGGTGTTCTGAGGGAGACACTGGATTTCTATTTGCCTGATGGGGTTGGTCTTCCTTAAAAATTCCCCTTGTTATCAGCTTGCCCCTCTTAATTGGGGTCCAAAATATCCCCCCCCTGCACCTAATTCTGGCAGTTCTTGGGATCCATACTATGGGGCCTGGAGTGCTCCTACCTGTTGCTTGTCCGGTTTCATGTGGGGTCTCTTGGATTGTTGGCTATGCCTTCTGGCCCATGGGGCTATTCCCCGACTGCCTGTGGCTTCCTGGGGGTTCGGGCATCGCAGGCTGGGACTCGGTTTGTTTTCCAGCATCAGGCTGGTGCTCGCGGCCGGATCCGGCGAACCCGGAAGTGATTTTCATTGGCCGCGAGCGTTTGGAACGCACAGCGTGCGTTCCAGCGGTCTGCGCATGCGCGGACCGGATGGTTTTTCCCGGCTCTATTTAAACAGGCAGATCCTGCCTGTCTGATCGTGCGCTGCATCAGCTGTTCGGAGATCTCGTTCCTGACTCCCCTGCAGTTCGCCCTTTGCTGTTTCTTGGCTGCCTGGAGGTCTTTGTGTCATTATAAGGTAGGATTCCTGATTATTCTTGTTTGAGGTTGTTTTTAATTTCTCTTGCTGGTCAGTCTGCTCTGACCTTTTGATTAGGATTGTGTGTTGAATTTCCCTTGGTTCTTCCTTGTAGTATGGATTCCCCCTCTGCCTCTGCAAGATCCCTCTCTAGAAAACATAGGTGAGCCATTCAATTTTTTCTATTGGGGGGGTTGTTAAAAAGAGTGCCTAACTAAGCCTGTAATATATGTCATATATGGCTTTATTTCAGCCCCAGCAAGCATCTGGATTCCCCAGCGAGGAAATCAAGGGAAAAGTCCAATAAATGCGTTAATTGCTCATCACCTGCTCCGCCTGGAAGGAACCTCTGCAGGGAATGCTTGTCGGAAGCGGCTAATGTCCCCAGTAAGACTTCACCGCAGGATGATCTTAAGCTCTGGATTTCCCGTGCAATTGCTGAGGGTTTTAAGTCTACCACGGGATGTGGTGGCCCTCCTAAGAGACGCAGAGCGGAACCTCAGTCTTCCAGCTCTGAGGAGGATCCGGACCTGTGGGAGGTCTCTGATGAGGGGGAGGAGGAGGCGGACTATGTCTCCAGGTCTCTGGACTCTAAATCTGTGGATCGGCTTATTAACCTCCTCAGAGACACTCTTAGCCTCACGGAAGAAAAGTCTGAATTGAAAGAGGCTGACAGGTTTTTTGAGGATCTGAAACCTAATAGACCGACGTTCCCTGTGCATTCCTCTATAAAGGACATGATCCTTCAGGAGTGGAATAAGCCGGAGAGGAAGTCCACCTTGAAAAACAAATTCACTAGGACTTATCCTTATTCTGCCGTGGACTGCTGCCTTTGGAATTCGGTTCCCAAGATTGATGCCGCAGTGATCCATATGGCTAAAAAGACCACGCTTCCTATAGACTCCATGGCATACTTAAGAGAACCTATGGAAAAGCGTATGGATGGTGATCTAATTAAAGCCTATCTGGCGCTAGGCTCCGCCCTTCATCCGGCAGTGGCGCTGACCACTCTCTCCAGGGCCTTGCGAGTTTGGCTCGCTAATTTGGAGGAAGATATTGACCAAGGTGTCCGTAGAGAACATCTCCTGGGAAGTCTCAAGGATTTGAGCCTTGCCACTGAATTTTGCTCTGAAGCCTCCCTGGACATCACTCGCATGATTGCCAAAGGTATGGCCCTATCGGTGGCCTCCAGAAGGGCTTTGTGGCTTCATTCCTGGGGGGCGGACTATGCCTCCAAGGCGTCCTTGTGTGGTCTACCGTTCCAAGGGGACCTCCTGTTTGGTAAGATCCTGGAGGATGCCATTCAGAAAGCGGCTGATGGGAAAAAAGCGTTTCTTCCACAAGTCAGCAGAAAGGGTTTTTCCTCCTCCTGGAAAACCAGGCGTTTTAAGGATCGGTCCTTTCGGGACAGTAGAAGCTACAAGCCCGGAAGGGAGTATTCCAGGAACTCTTCGTGGAAGTCCTTCTCTCACTCCTCTTCCAATAAGGCTTCCAGAGGTAGAGGTGCCAGGACCTCCGGGAAAACCTTCTGAAGGTCCTCGGGCCCATCCGGGTACGGTGGGTGGAAGACTGCAGTTCTTTTACCCGGTGTGGGCCGCAAATGTCACAGACGAGTGGGTCACCTCAATCATAAAAGAAGGCTACAGGATAGAATTTTCCTCTCGTCCACGTGCTGCCCATTTCAGAAAATCAAAAGTGTCAGAAGGTGTCAAACGAAGGGCCATGAGGACTTGCATTTCCACTCTGTTGGGACAGAAGGTGTTGGAGGAAGTCCCTTCTCACGAAAGATTCCAGGGGATGTATTCCACTGTGTTTCTGGCCCCAAAGCCCCAGGGAAAGTGGCGTCTCATCCTGAACCTAAAAGGAGTGAACGCCTTTCTGGACGTAAGGACTTTCAAAATGGAATCCTTACAGACTATCCTAAAGTGCGTAAAACCAGGAGATTGGATGACCTCCATAGACTTAAAAGACGCCTACTACCAAATCCCTGTAAACAGCAACCACATGCAGTTCCTTCGATTCTGGGCCTTAGGAAGACATTTCCAATTCCGAGGACTTCCGTTTGGTCTCAGCTTAGCGCCAAGGACTTTCTCGAAGGTCCTTGTCTCTCTGATTGCCGTCATAAGGATGAGAGGTATCGAGATATTCCATTACCTGGACGACATACTCATCGTAGGGCCTTCGCAGGGAATAGTGGAGCATCATACATTAATGGCAATGAACATCCTGCAAGATCACGGGTGGCTTCTCAACATAGAAAAAAGCTCCCTGATTCCGTCTCAGACCATCGTGTTCCTCGGAGCAGTGATAAATACCATTTCTGCTCATGTGTTTTTGTCTCCGGAGAGGGTCCTGAAGCTACAAGACAAGGTCAAGAAGCTCCAGGTTCTCGAGAAGGCCTCGGCAAGGGAAGTCATGAGTCTCCTGGGTTCTTTGACATCTACGATAGGTTTGGTGAAGTGGGCCCAATGGAAGTTTCGACCAGTACAGAGTTGTTTTCTTCTCCAGTTCGACAGAGGAAAAACGGATTGGGATCAGGAAATTTCTCTGCCCCTGCCAATAAGAAGAGAGTTGGACTGGTGGAGGAACGGGAAGAACCTAGCAAAGGGTTTTCCTTTAGAAGAACCTCCGTGGACCGTCATTACGACGGATGCCAGTTCTTCTGGTTGGGGTGCCCACCTCGATTCCTCATGGACTCAGGGGTGGTGGACTCGAGAAGAAAGTCGGCTCCACTCGAACCTAGGAGAACTGCGAGCTGTGTCCAAGGCCATTCAAGTGTTCCTTCCAGAGATCAGGAGTTCCTGGGTGTTGATCAAGACGGACAACCGAGCGGTGGCCTCTTATATAAACAACCAGGGAGGCACAAGGAGCAAGCAGCTCTTAAAAGAGCTGGCTCCTCTAATGGTGATGGCCATGACCTATCTCCAGGGACTGAAGGCTATCTATCTTCCAGGCTCGGAGAACGTAGCGGCGGATTTTCTCAGCAGGTCGGAAATTCTCCCGGGAGAATGGAAACTTCACCAGTCAGTTTTCGCTTGGATCACCCGTCGGTGGGGCATGCCCCAGATCGACCTGATGGCCTCGTTCAGGAATCGCCAGGTGGAGAATTACTACTCCCTCCACTCAGAGAGTCAGGCACTGGGCCAGGATGCTCTATCTCTTCCTTGGTCGTTCGATCTGGGGTATGCGTTCCCTCCCCTACCCATGATACCCAGATTCCTGAGAAAAGTTTGGGCAGAAGGAAAAACCGTTATTGCCGTAATCCCGATTTGGCCTCGAAGGCCGTGGTTTCCCCTACTGTCAACGCTGAGCCAGGAACAGCCTCGGCCCCTGCCTATATTGAAGGATCTGCTAACACAGGGTCCAATATCCCATCCTCATCCGGAACGCCTCAAATTGGGGGTGTGGGTCTTGAAAAAGAAAGACTTCAACAATTAGGCCTTTCAGAAGCAGTGGTCAATACTCTCTTACACTCAAGGAAGGCTTCTACGTCTTCATGCTACCATAGAATCTGGGATGTGTTTCAGGAATGGGCTTCAGCCAAGCAAGTTGACTTCATACGCCCTCGCAACACTGACATCTTGGAGTTCCTGCAGGAAGGTCTGGATAAGGGTCTTAGCATCAGCACTCTTAAAGTTCAGTCTTCGGCCCTGTCAGCTTTGTGCAACACCTCTTGGTCGTCAGACCCATTGATCTCCAGATTCCTCAAGGCAGCTTTCAAGTTGAGACCGCCCTCGAGATCCACTACCCCTCCTTGGGACCTTCCGCTTGTTCTTGACTACCTGTCTGAGGATCTATTCGTTCCTCCTGAGAATTTGGATGCTGTCCTCCTAACTTACAAAACATTGTTCTTAGTAGCAATTACTTCCGCTAGGAGAATTTCAGAGATCAAGGCCTTCTCCACCTTGCCTTCTTGTCTCCAATTCTACCACAATAGGGTGTGCCTGAAACCTAATCCAGCATTTCTGCCTAAAGTGGTCTCTCGTTTCCATCTATCTCAAGAAGTGGTCCTGCCATCCTTCTATCCCAATCCTTCTTCACCAGAGGAGATCAAGTGGCATCGTTTGGATGTTATGGACTGCCTGTCTGTGTACCTTGAACGTTCTGCTCCTTACAGAAAAACTCACCAGCTTTTCGTTTTGCCTTCAGGAGCCAGGAGAGGTGAGGCAGCCTCTCTATCTACATTAAAGCGTTGGATTGCTCTTGTAATCAGAAAGGCTTATCTCAATAAAGATCGCTCTCCTCCGCTGAAGATCAAGGCTCATTCAACCAGAGCATTGTCAACTTCCTGGGCTAATTGGGCAGAGGTTCCATACGATGATATTTGCAAGGCAGCCACCTGGTCTTCCCCGATGACGTTCATGAAACACTACAAACTTGATGTGGATGCTCCTTCCACCTCATTTGGGAAGAGTGTCTTGTCTACGGTTTCTTTGTCCCGTTGATATTAAATTCAGTCATAGCATATTGATTTGTTCTGTGTGTTTTATCATACTTTTATTTCCCACCCTAATTTTGTGAGCTTGGGTATTACCCATAAGTGATGCTGCCATGATTAGCCAGGAATAGAGAAAATTTATGCCAAACTTACCGTAATTTTCTTTTCCTGGCTATTTCTCATGGCAGCATCAGGGTTCCCGCCCATTTTTATTTTCAGCTTTATAATTGGACTGTGGTGTAAGGGGAGGAGGGACTCTTTATACCTATCAGTCTAATTAATTAATTAATCTAATTAATTCCTGTCCTGTGACTGCTAAGGGAGGAGCTACCCATAAGTGATGCTGCCATGAGAAATAGCCAGGAAAAGAAAATTACGGTAAGTTTGGCATAAATTTTCTCTATTTTCCCCAATTGAGTTAAACATTCTGCTTAGAAGTGGATTGATTACTGGATCAAGAATTTGAAAAAATAGAGCTGTGAAGCCATCCGGCCTTGAAGCCTTGCCTCTTTTTATTTCCTTTATTGCTGATGATATCTCATATATCAATGATTCAAACTATCTACTTTTTCTAAAGATAGGGAAGGGAGATGCAAGTCATTTAGAAATGATCTCATATCAACATTTTTAGCCACCGAATCTGGTAGATTATAAAGTATTTATAATATTGTCTAAATGCCTTTCCTAACTGTGCTGGTGAAATACAGATATTACCATCAAATATTATTTGTTTTATTCTGGGTTGCTAATTATATATTATTTAGTTTCCTGGTCAGTTCTTTTCCAGGCCTATTGTTTTTATAGTACCAGTACCGTTTTAGGCACGATCGTGATTTCTCTGCATTTTCTTGTAATTGTTCTGTTTTTGTCCCTGGATGATTTCTATCTCATCTGCAACCTTCTTTGTGGGAATAACTTTATTCTGTCTTTCTAGTTTTGCCAGAAAAAATATACAATTCTGCGAAATCTCTACCTTCCTTTCTCTTCATCCAGGATCTGTTTTTTATCAAATATCCTCTTAAAAAGCATTTCAAGGTGCACCATAATGAACTATCTTGAACTTCTCCATTATCATTAAACTCTAAAAAATTGTTGGCCTGTTTAATCAATTCTTGTTTACTCTCTTCTGATTTTAATATAAATTAATTAATTTTCCATTTAGAGCGAGAACCATATTGATGGTTGCCTTTAAGATGTAAGAACGTTGGTGCATGATCTGACCATGTGATGTTTCATATCCTAGAGTTGTTAGTCGTCTCTAAGGTGGAGCCAAACATCAGAAAAAAGTCAATTCGTAAATATGAACCAGTGGGGGATGAGTAGAAAAAAAATAATCTCTTTCCTCTGTATGATGGACCCTCCATACATCATAAAGATTATTTTTAAAAAGAGAATTTAAAAAAAGTTTAGCCTTAATTCTAATTATTTTTTTTTCATATTTACGATCTTTGATTAACTCAGCTGATCACCTATCTTTGTCAGGATCACAGATACTATTTAGATCACCTCCTATTACCAATAAACCTTTTGAAATTTTCTCTACAATTTCAATAGAATGATTTAAAAATTTGACTGAATGTTCAGATGGTGCATATAAACTAACAAGAGTATACATAATATCATTAATGCGACAAATCAAGATTATACATGTGCCTTCGTTTTCCGAGTCTAGATGTACAAATTCAGATTTGATTTGATTTTACTAGAAACAATCACTGCAACACCCAATTTATTTTTCTCCATTAATAAAGATGTAAATATATATGGGAATCTACGATATTTCTGTAATAGAGGTTGGTTTCGTTTCCAGTGTGTCTCTTGTATTAAAGCAACATCAATATTTTCTTTGACTAGCAGGTTGTGTAAATATGCTCTTTTGTATGGAGAATTCAGTCCTTTCAAGTTTAATGTAACCAGTTTGAGACATCGAACACCCTTAAAAATGAAAATCCAGCGCACTTCCTAATCTACTAAACAGCTACTTTGGTGCTGACAGATTTTGCTAGTTTTATTAAAAACACCTAATCTAGGCAAAAAATAATGGGGGTTTAGTTACATTATATGATCATACATTGCATAAGCCTGCCACAACGTCAATGTACCCCATCTTTGGCAGATCCTACTCTAACAGCCAACTGTCTACTAAATGAGCTGCTCACTTGGGGAAATCCTTCCATCTCGAGTTCTCTGCAGTACAAGGCTAAATAGGGTCCTGAGATGAGACACCTGTGACAGGGAGGGGTGCAAAACCAAGGAGCTGGCTAGACTCCTAAATATATATGAGAAAACAAGGGGTTGGTTGCACTCACCTAAACATGCTTAAATGGGGTGCTGCTGGGGGCCAATAAGTACAGTCAAAATAAAAAAAAACAGCGCACTCCCTTATCTACTAAACAGCTACTTTGTTGCTGACAGATTTTAGTAGTTTTATTAAAAACACCCCTCCCTGTCACAGGTGTCTCATCTAAGGACCCTATTTAGCCTTGTACTGCAGAGAACTCGAGATGGAAGGATTTCCCCAAGTGAGTAACTCTGATTATGATTCTTCAGACACAGATTCTGGGAATCAATCTAATCCCTCTGCACCCAAGCCGCAGACTTCTAATTCTGAAACTAGCACCAACCTAAAGGGAATCCTTAAAAAAGGTGTCAATTTTTGGGGGGCGGAGCCTGCGCTCGAGCTGAATGGCCGCATAAGGAAAGAGCTCCCCGGCTGAAGGCTGAAAAAACAGCATATACAGCGGCTAAACAGCACAAAACCCGCCGAATAACCCGTGCACCTATCATGTCACAATGAGGGGCACGAAAAACGGCAGAAGCTAAAGAGAAGCACTCCTTCTTCACGGCCAAACCGGCTAATCCAAAAGCCACGGTGCAGGCGATCCAAGATGGCGACGGAAGTGGAGAGGAAGAAGATCGCGACAGGCCACAATCCCCTCAAAACACTATCCGAATCCATGGGGAACAGTTCCAGAAAATGTTGGATGATATGGCGATCAAGATCCAAGCTACAGTGCAGTCCGCTATTGCAGATCTCCGCCGCGACATTATGGAACTCGGAACCCGCACAGCCCACATGGAAGGCAAAATGGCGGACTTCGCCGAAGCCCACAGCAATTTAGCTGCAAAAATGGAGGAACTAGAAGACCGGATTGACAGACACGAAATAAAAGCTATGGATCTGGAAGATAGATCGCGACGCCAGAACTTGCGGATAAGAGGGGTCCCTGAAGATGTCCCACCGATGGAACTAATGGCGTACCTCACGGGACTGTTCCAAGCCAAGGCCCCCGACATACCACACAATATGTTTCTTATGGACAGAGCCCACAGAGTAGCGAAGCCCCAGCATTTACCTGCGTCCACTGCACGCGATGTACTAACCAAGCTTCACTACTATCATGTCAAAGAGGCCCTTCTCCGGTCCAAAAGACCGACACAAGACCTGCCGGAGAAATACAAACACATCCAAGTGTATACAGACCTCTCCGCAGAGACACTCCGACGTCGAAGATCTTTCCGAGCTATAACCACAGAACGGCGGAATAAGAAAATACCATACCGCTGGGGCTTCCCGATAAAGCTACTAGTATTGAATGAAGGTAAAACTCATGTCGTCTCGGACGAGGCGGCGGGCATCCGCCTGCTACGAAGCTGGGGCATTAACATGGAGACACCGGCTGAAAGGCCCAAAAGACCAGCAGACATTCAGCCAGAATGGCAAACGGTCAAACACACTAAATCCTCCAAGACGCCAATGGGCAACTGAAGGCGTTAAGCAGAGCCCTCCCGACCCACAAAGATCCAAACCTCGGCACAGACCATCATGAACTTTTACGCTATATTGGTCCAAGCGGACAGTGCATTCATATGCATCATGGACTCTAGTCGGAGATGGGTGATATGTCAGAACAATTCAACGTGTAATGGTTGTATTAATTGTATTATTTGATATGTGGAAAGTAAAAAAGGGGGCAAACATATCCACCATGAGGGAAAACGGGAGAGCAAGAAGGGAAAACGGGGCAGAACACTGTAATTAGAGCGCAGCAAGACAGTGTCCCCAATAAGGCCATTGTAAGGCCATTGTTAGGCCCAGGCCACATTAACCCTAACTCCCTATTAACAGCCACAGGGCACATAGTTGTTTCCCCTCCCATTACAGAAGATGTCCGACGGGCTTGCAACATAGTCACGGAGAGCGCTGCATATACCAGGCCACATATTCGAAGCCAACAGGTGGGACAGGGCATATGCATGTCCGTGGTTCAAAACCAGAAGGGGTTTCTATCCTATAAACGCAGACAATTCATTTATTTAATTAAGCTACAATTCAGAGCCAGAGGCTCGGGGGCACGGGTACCAGTGCGGCCGGCAAGCTAGACCTGGACCCCATCACCCCCTCGCAGGTTAGAGCTAGTGGGAGAACTAGCGGGTTAACTACATCACTAGGTACCCTTAGGGTATATACGTACCAGTTAAATTTATGTTTATGTTTATACTTGTGTATATATGTTAACAGTTTTTTTCATATGGTCACGACAAACAACATAGGAGCGACAACCTATATTAGGTTGCTATGGGGCAGAGGAGAGGGAACGTATGTAGAAGGGAATTCACGCATAGGTATTTCCAGAATAGGAACACGCAACAGGCATATATGGAATATAAGGACTATCTTTAATGAGCACACAGGCTCCAGCCAACTACAGGGGACCCACCTCAAGGGCGTCCCACAAAATTTACATAGGACACAGGTTTATGACACCGCGCTTATACACCGTCAACATTCAGTATGAAACTATACTCCCTCAATACACAGGGTTTGAATATCCCGTACAAAAGGCATGTTCTAGACAGAGAACTTAAAAAGACACAGGCTGATGTGGTTTACCTGCAGGAAACCCACTTTAGGACAGACGCACACCCACAACTGAACTCACGTTTATATCCTCACCAGCTTCACGCCACTACAACTCAGAAATCCAAAGGGGTCTCCATACTCCTGAGTAAGGACCTCACAGTAGTATCACACAGCCACATCCTAGACCCCGGGGGAAGATACATCATCTGGCAGTGCTCCATAAATGACGCAGACTACACGTTAGTAAACGTTTACTCACCTAACACCAACCAGAGAAATTTCCTACACGGGGTTCTCACCAAAGTGGAAAGGGTGAGGAAAGGCACCCTCTTGTTGTGCGGAGACTTTAATCACATATTTGATCCTTTGTGGGACTCCACAAGACCATCCTCTTCTCCAAATTATAGCTCCCTAAAAAAACAAAGCAAGGCCCTTAGAAACCTAGTATCGTCATTCAGTCTTAGAGACGTGTGGAGAGCCCTCCACCCAGGGGAAAGGACATACTCACACCACTCGAGAGTACATAATACGTACTCTAGAATAGACGGCTGTCTCATGCACGACTCCGCTATGTCCAAAATAATAGACTGTGAAATCACAGCAATAAACTGGTCAGACCATGCACCAGTGACACTAACAATCGCTAACACATACGACTACAAACATAGGAACCCGTGGCGTCTTAATGAACATTTGCTGAACGACACACAATTTTGTACACAAATGGAGGAGGAACTAAAACATTACTTTAACACGAACTGCACATCAGTTCAAAACCCCCACACACTCTGGATGGCACATAAGGCGGTGATGAGGGGCACATTAATAAGTAGAGCTTCTTACATTAAGAAACAAGCCGAAAAAGAATTATCTCAGTGTAGTCAGCAATTGGAGAAGCTACATAGAGTTAATCAAACACAGCCATCGCAAGAATGCAAACAGAAAATAGCGTCCCTACAAAATAAACTTAATGGGATCAGACTACAAAAGTTTGGTCTCATGCTAAAAAGGTTAAAATCACATTCATATGTACAAGGCAACAAGGCGAGCAAACTTTTAGCCCAACATCTAAGGGAGAGACAGCAACAAACTCGTATAGCCCACATAATAAATAAAGATGGACATAAACTTCACATGCCCACCGAAATTTGCAAAGAGTTCGCGCAGTACTACGGCCAGCTCTATAACCTCAAAGACGACCCAAACACCTCAAACCCCACGACGTCAGGCATACAGGCCTATCTAAAGGAGATCCCTTTACCCTCCCTGAATGACACCCAAAAATCAGTACTAGCAGCCCCTTTCACAGAACAAGAAATATTAGACTGCATTGATTCCCTCCCCACAGGAAAAGCCCCAGGCCCAGACGGCTACACAAATGCCTATTACGCAAAGTTCAAGCACCTCCTAGCTCCCTACCTCGCCACAGCATTCAATCATGCGCAACGCACAGGCGCTTTCCCCACGGAATTCCTGGCAGCTAGAGTGATAACCCTCCCGAAACCCGGCAAACCTCCAACAATCTGCCAGAATTTCCGCCCAATTTCCCTACTGAATTCAGACACCAAGCTATATGCAAAAATACTAGCCACCCGACTTAAGACCATTCTCCCTACCATTATTTCAGACGACCAAGTGGGATTTGTACATGGGAGACAGGGGTCGGACAACACACGGAAAGTAGTAGACATCTTACAGACCATACACATGGACCGGACTCAGGGGCTTATAGTTTCTCTTGACGCGGAGAAAGCATTTGACAGACTGAATTGGCTTTTCCTAGACGCTGTTCTGACGAAATTTGACTTCCCCCACGAATATCAAGTGGCGATTAAGGCCCTGTACAGCTCCCCAAATGCTTCAGTATCAACATCAGGATTTCAGTCCGCCCCATTCATCATATCAAATGGTACACGTCAGGGGTGTCCCCTGTCTCCTCTCCTTTATGTCCTTGCCCTTGAGCCATTGGCGGAGGCGATCAGACGCAATCCTAACATACATGGTATAGTGATTGGCGAGCGGGAGTATAAACTCAATCTATTTGCGGACGATGTCCTGCTAACTCTGGCTCAACCAAACATATCACTCCCAAACCTACAGAAAGAAATACAAAACTACAGCACCCACTCCTATTATAAACTTAACGTTAACAAAACACAAGCGATGGGAATAGGCATCGAGGGCGACACCATGGAGCGTCTACGTAAGGCGTTTAAATATGACTGGAGACAGGACTTCCTCACCTTCTTAGGCATAAAGTTGACGAAATCCCCCAACTCTCTTTTTGCAACAAACTATCAAAAATTATTCAGTGAGATAGAATCTATACTAAAATCTTGGGAAGGGAAATACATAACATGGGTGGGCCGCTGCGCAGCTATAAAAATGGTGATACTCCCAAAGTTACTATATTTATTCCGCACACTACAAATTAACGTTCCCGCGAAATTCCTCAAAGCCCTGCAGACAACCCTGTTGAGATTTAGCTGGCAGCACAAGAAACCAAGGGTTCCTTGGAAACTTCTATCCCGCACGATCCGTGACGGGGGACTGGGATTCCCTGACGTTCGAGAATATCGCAGGGCCACACACCTAGCCAACATCATTGGGTGCCACACGCAGCCCCATACCCCACAATGGGTGGCTCTGGAATCCCACAGACTAGGAGGGAAACATCTCCCTTATTATCTATGGGTGCCAAAGGAGCTACGCCCTTACACCCCCAAAATACTGCCGACCACCAGACTGATGCTAACTACTTGGGATCAACACAGACTCAGGGTTTGTTCGACATCCCAATGGTCTCCGGCGACACCTCTGAGAACCCTTCACATACTGAACCCTTCGTTCAATTTTAAGATATGGGCGGCACACAATATAACCCACTTGTATCAGGTAACACACCGAGGGGCTCTTAGAAACTTCCCAGACTTGAAAACAGAGTTCCATGTCCCACAAACAGCACACTTTTCGTATCTACAGATGTACCACACACTTAAAGAGGAGAAACATCAGTACAAGGGGATGGTTGGGATGTCACAGATGTCGAGGTTCGAACACAAATGTTTAAAAACGCAGCAACAGAAAAAAACCCTCTCATTCTGTTACTCCACACTCATAGAAGAACCACAAACACAACTCTGGGGGTTCCAAAGAGAATGGCACAAAGATCTTGAAAGGGACCTGTCAGCTCAAGAGTGGGAAAGGGCCTTTACAGCACATAAGGGTTTATCGGCTTGTGCCTCACACCTGGAGCTGTCAAGGAAACTTTTATACAGGTGGCATCTGACCCCCAGCAAATTGTCCAAAATGTACAACACATCAAATAATAGATGCTGGAGGTGCCAGAGAGCCACAGGGGACACA
Source organism: Pelobates fuscus (assembly GCF_036172605.1). Taxonomy (NCBI): domain Eukaryota; kingdom Metazoa; phylum Chordata; class Amphibia; order Anura; family Pelobatidae; genus Pelobates; species Pelobates fuscus. The sequence continues at coordinate 252,674,213 of NC_086319.1, read as the reverse complement.
ATCCATATATGGTGGAGATGCCCACAGATCCAACCTTTCTGGGAGAGAGTAGCAGACATAATTTCACACAGTACAGGGAGACATATCCCACGCACCATAGAAACGTACCTGCTGCACATCATACCACTTGACCTGCCGAAACCAACACGTACACTGACGTTCCTCATACTAATAGCAGCGGCGACGCTACTAGCAAGAAACTGGAAGTCAGAGACCATACCAACGACAGAGGAACTGATGCACCTAATCTCCACAAATGTGGACTACGAAAAGTACACAACGACTCAGACACTTACAGGACGCACCAAGTCCCAAATGCACGACTTATGGCAAACATTCAAAAATGACTCCCCTGGAACCATTAGAGTCAACGCGTATGACCCCATCTAAGCATGCTAGGACAGGGTACTTTGATGAGCTTGAATACGGGGCCAAGTTTTGCCCAATATATGATGCAGATCAGGAGACTGAGAGGTCATCGAAAGGCAATGGGTCAGACTGGTAGTAGCACACTCGCATGGGTAACATAGCCACAGAACCCCACATGGCAGTCGCATGAATCACACCACAATGACCATATGTTGTAGGTTAAATTGGTTATCTGTAAATAGTTTAAATATAGTATGTTTTATCAAAAAATAGTATGTTTTAGCAAAATGGAGACAGAATCTGAGTGGGCTACCATCATTACCAAACACGGATGCATAGGTTGAAAATGTGTTAACACTTGAAAATGTGTTGCCTCCTGGGGCAAGAAACATATGACTATGTACTTAATCTCTGTACTCAGATTGAAACTCTGCAAAACATACAATAAAAATTGTTGATTTAAAAAAAAAAAAGGTGTCAATTTTTTAGCCTTAGACCACCAGGAGGAATTCCCAAGTCAAAGAACAAGATACCAAACACGGAACCCCAGGGGTGGGGGGAGGAGGAGACATTACTAACCAGCATCTCTCCTCCTAGAATAATGACTAATCCAAAACTACAAGTATTAAACCTATCTTCTCGCAACCTAGACTCTAATCATCTAAGGGTTATGGAAAGGGGCCTTTCGTTCATACCAATTCCGCCCTTTGACAAATTCATGTGGAACAAGGACCTACACCTCTTTGTGCGTAAACTTGCTTTACACATATTTCATACGTTACGCACAGAGAGGAAAGCAAGAGAGTTAGATCTCACTTACAAAGACTATCAATATATGACTACCCTTTTGTTCCTTTTGGACGAGAATGACAGTGAAATAACTTTAAACCGTACAGAACTCAGACCTAAGAATCGCTACACCAGCAATCTGGCCAGTTTTCGGAACATTGAGCTCTTCCTGGAAGCAGCTAAAAGCGAAATTGAGAAGATTTCTCTTAGGTCTCTCAACTTCCATCCCAATGATAACCTTTCCAGAAATGAACAAAGAGCCTTAAGATTACTTAAAGAAGACTCTGATCTCATTATTAAGCTAGCTGACAAGGGAGGGAATATAGTACTGATGGATGCTGATAATTACATCAAAATGGCCCATAAAGTACTAAGTGACTCTGATACCTATAGGGTATTAAAATCTGATCCCACTAGTGAGTTTCTACGAAGCTACAAGTATATCCTGGACGATGGCCGCAGAGGAGGGTTGCTATCAGGTGACGAATACGAGTTCATCTTGAATCGTCACCCTAGAATAGCAACCTTCCAAAGGTCCACAAAGGTCCACAAAAACCTGGAGGACCTTCCTGGTCGCCCCATTGTTTCGGGCATTGATAACCTTACCCAGAATGGTAGCTTGTATATTGACAAAATCCGGAGAACCTTTGTAGAGAATCTTCCATCCTACAGTAGAGATACTAAGCAGGCACTCAACCTCCTCACAGATTTAAAAAAAAAAAAAAAACAGAAACAGCAAATCTATGCAGTCTAGATGTAGAATCTGTATATTCATCCATCCCCCATAATAGAGGCATTGAACACTTCAAATAATTTCTAGACCAAAGAGGCCCAGAACATGATGCACATACCACCTTCACATTGAGACTCCTGGTGTTCATCCTGTAACACAACTATTTCCTGTTCAATAGCAAATTCTACCACCAAGTGAGAGGAACTACAATGGGGATGGCCTGTGCCCCCTCACGCCAACCTCCACCTTGGTTGGTGGGAGCAACAGTTGAAAACAATGGACATCTTGTCACAATATCTACCAAAGATACATCTTTGGCGCCGCTATATAGATGATATTCTAGTTGTGTGGCAGGGTACCCCAGAGGAATTTGATGACTTAGTCTCAGCCCTAAATGTAAACAGCTAAAATCTCAGGTTTACATCTGAATTTGGGGGTCGTACCCTGAATTTTCTGGACCTAATGATCTTTATTACAGATAACGGTGTACTCCATACCACCCTCTTTATGAAAACTTTAGCCTCTAATGCCTTGCTTCAGTGGGAAAGTTTTCACCCAAGAACTTTGAAACAAGGAACACCCGAAGGACAATATTTAAGACTATGGAGAAACTGCAGTAATATCACTGATTTTAAGACCATGGCTAAAATACTCAGAGAGCAATTTCAGGGAAAAGGATACCCCTATAGATGCCTTAAAAGAGCATACAAGAGGGCTCTGGAGTCAGACAGAGGTGACCTCCTGTCAGACCACCCACCGAGAAAATACACATAAAAAAACAAAACTATCTGAATGATAGCCACATATGATTCAGGGTGGCTTGAGGTCAGAAAGTCTATATATAGATTTTGGCCAATTTTACTTAATGACACACATCTGAAAGAGGTCCTCGGTCCTAATATTGACATGACGGCAAGAAGAGGTAGGAAAATGAGGGACATTTTAGTCCCCAGTCATTTTTCATCTAAATCACGCTCACTGGGTACATGGCTGGGAAACCCTCCCTGCAGTACCTATGGCTGTGGCAGGTGTGTGGCGTGTAAATATATCCTACAGGGATCCAAGAGTGTCACAGATAGTGTGGGACAACACACATTTAGAATTAAACACTTTTTTAACTGCAATACAGCGGGTCTGGTGTATTTGCTGCCATGCATTTGCGGCCTAAAATATGTGGGCAAGATGTTCTGCCCCTTTAAAGAGAGAATTAAGGAACATGTTAGGTTGTCCAAAAATCGACTTGAGACACTTATCTCTAGACATTTGAAGGAACACCATAAAGGGGACCCTAAAGGCCTGAGGTTCTGTGGTTTGGAATTGGTCAGAAGGGAACAGAGATGTGGTGATTACGACAAAGTCTTGAGACAGAGAGAATGTAGATGGATCTAGAAAGTTAAGACCCTCCAACCACAGGGTCTAAACAAATGTTTTCCTTCACCCCATTCATCTAAGAGTCCTTGTTTTGCCTTAATTGACCCCTCTTTTCTTTTTCCTTTCCTGCTCTTTCACCTTCATACATTTTTTGTGTTTGAACTGTACCCGCCATTATGACTATTACGTCTACTTATTTAGTAGCATATTTACCCAATAAATTGGATTCTGCTTTATATCAATTTTATGGTTATCCTTCACTTTGCTCTCCACTCTGAGTCTTTTGCCCCTTTGAGACATATATATATATATATATATATATATATATATATAAATAAACAGTATATATATCCTGGAGATTATCTTCTCCCCATCTGACAGTTTAATAAGATACAATTTTTTCAGACCCCAGGCTACCAACTATCAGTTTGTCACTGGTGAGAGTGTATCATCTACACAATACCACCCCCCTCTTTGGCGTAATTATACTAAGGATATTTGACCAACATGATAACACTCTCCATGCAGATATGCATACACATAGTTTGTAGATCTGAAGTTCTATATTCTACTGGTGAGAATGTATCATCTATACAAAACTCCCCCTCCGTGGGGTAATTATTATAATACTAATGATATTTGATCAATATGATAACTTCTGTGTAGATATGTACAGGGCCGTCTATAATATGAATAGAACCCTGGGCAAAGCATTTTCTTGGGCCCCTGTGCCCTGCCACTGCCCCTCCAACCCCCCCCCCCCCCAATTACGCCCAACCCCCAATCACACTGACAGACATACTGACACACACACACACACACAGACAGACATATTAAAACATTAGCAGATACATACTGACACATACAAACCCTGACACACAAATATATACTGGCAGACATATTGACACACATTCAGACATACTGACACAAACACAGACACACATACATACACACACACACACACATACACTGACACATACATATTGACACATACACTGACACATACATATTGACACACACATACAGACATGCTGACACACACACAGGCATACTGACATACACACAGACACACTGACACACACACACACACAGGCATTCTGACATACACACAGACAGACATACTGACACACACACACACACACATGTATATTGACATACACACAGACATACTGATAAACACACACAGGCATACTGACATACCCACAGGCATACTGACACACACACACACACAGGCATACTTACATACACACACACACACATACGGACATATACACAGACAGACAGACATACTGACACACACAGACAGACAAACACACAGACATACTGACACACACACACAAACACACACAGACATACATTTAGCCACCCTCCAGGTTCTTACCTTTTTCTGGAGGGTGGTTTCCCATGTCCAGTGGCAGGCTGAGGCAGTTGGGAGATATTCTCTGGAACTCCCCTCCTCCCGCGCGGCTCTGATCTCCGGGGAGGGGGGAGAGGGGAGAGGGTGGGGGGTGACACGCGGCAATCACTTCCTCCAAGCCGGCTGCCGAACAGAAAGGGGCCTGGCTGACTCCCTATCTAAGGATACTCCATCCTATTAGTATTGATAAGATAGAACCTATACAATTTATATTCTGCTTAGAATATACTTGAACGTGCATACATTTGGGATATCTTTAACTTTGCTTCAATACGTAGGGAATATTCCTTAAACAGGTGGGGCTACATCTTTATTCGGGCAATATTAGTAACATTGACCGACTATGGTGAATCGTTTTCAATGCCCTGACCCTAGTGCCTTCCCCCTTCTCCTTCTCGGTGCTATATACTTTTCCGGAATAGTCTCTTTGTAGAGGTATTCCGGTCTAATAGCAGGATTGTTACTGGGGTTGTGCGAGCTTTATATAACTGATTCTACCTATTTGTTACCCCACGGAGGGGGAGTTTTGTATAGATGATACATTCTCACCAGTAAAATATAGAACTTCAGATCTACAAACTATATGTCTCTAGACACTTTTCCGGAATAACTGATTCTACCTATTTGTATATCTCATCCTCCCTATTTACCATACCTGTTTGCATCATATTACCTTGGGAGACGCTCTACATAGGGATACACTTTCGAACTAAGATTGTGTTTGGCAATGGTTAATTTCGTTCTGATGAACTATTTCACCTATGCACCCATAGGGAGCCTGACACTGTATCACTGACAACGCTACAGCATTAGTGCCTTCCCCCTTTTTCCCTTTATTGCTACCTACTTGTCTGGAATAGTTCCTATGTAGGAGTATTCCGGTCTAGTAGCAAGGGGATTATTGGATTTTTATATTACAGTGATAGCAGGAGGCATACTGTGCTTTTGACCATTTATCGATAAAGAAACCTCCTTCCATTATTCTACTTTATTCCCCCTATACGATACTTTCAGCTACATGGACTATAGCAAGCCACTATTACAGACTTTATATAGTTATTTCTGTATCTTGCTTAGTCCAATTGAACTTTTTGCACATAACGATCTCAGTGATTACGTAGCACTACTGTTTACTTTATCTCCACTCTCCGTTCTATCTATCGCATACTAAACAAACAGGTCACTGTGTAATACATATCCGGGATACTTAGATTAGCCTGTTACTTTTGTAACATATCGGTTATAACTATAAGTACTGAGCTGCTAAATTTTTTTACCTGTGGTCTGTGGAGTCTACATTTAGAGTGTGCAAATTTATGGTACTATCTTGGCAGGTTTCTTTTTTGTCACACATTTACACTATTATTATTACTATTTATTTTGTGTGGTAGTGTTTTTTATATACATTTTTTCTTTCTCTTAATAAAGTATTACCTTATATTGATTCTCTACTTAGAAGGTAATTCCTATAAGGCTGGCTGGCTCTCTTATTTAGAAGCCAACCATCCCCACTAGTGTTTCTCATATAGCAGTATTTTCAGGTTATGCCCTCTATTACCTCTGTACCTCTTCTCTATCCCTTAGGCTAGGTTTATCCTACCTTTGGGTTATTTTTATTTCCCTCTGATTTATTTGAATAGACTTTGGGTATGACTTTGTATTTAATTATTTTCATCTCCTCAATGGGCTTCTGCTTTTCAGTGCTCACTAGTTCTTTGGGGTTCTTCTCTATGAATTGCATTTTCAATTCAACTTCTTTAGTCTAATGCAGTGGTTCCAAACCTTTCTAGGACCTCGGCACAGTTCAGTTTAAGGGTCACTACAACCACCATGACTACTTCTGCTTTTTTAAGTGGTCATGATGGTAGGAGTCTGTATGTGCAGTGTTTCAGGTGGAAAAACTGCACATTCAGTGTTATTGGCAATTGTGTGCGGGGGGCTAGTTGCACCCCCGGCACACACGACTTAGGAAGTCTGGAATTTTTGTTCCAAGCTGCCTAATACAAATTCTGTACATATTTTACATGTCGTCAACACACACTGCAAAAATGTCGCCTGATATAAGTTTGTGTCTCCCTCTTCGATTGCTGCCTCTGACTGTGTTGTCACCACAAGAGGGCCGTACATGATATTAGGCAGGAGCTTTTAATGTGTTGTGGCTTATCAGTATTTACACATTTACTTTAAGTCTACTAGAGAGGCATACAACATGTATATTACATACAGCTAACTAAAGTGACTTACAAATGTTAATTCCCAGGTTGAAATCAGACTTGCTGAGGGAGTCTAGTCTAGAGGATTAATTAATGGTATATTATTATTATTGCCATTTATATAGCGCCAACAGATTCTGTAGCACTTTACAATATTATAAGAGAGGGGATTTATAAATAGAGGGGATTAGCTATAAATAGGACAATTACAAGAAAACTTGCAGGAACGATAGGTTGAAGAGGACCCTGCTCAAACGAGCTTACAGTCTATAGGAGGTGGGGTATAAAACACATTAGGACAGGGAATAGCAATCAAATAAGGTGGAAGTGAAGCAGAGCTGGAGGAGAGAGTAGAGTGCTTTAGGAGAGAGCAAGAGACAGGTATGTGAGGTAGAGGTTACTCTGGGAGGCCATAAGCTTTCCTAAAGAGATGGGTATTAAAGCACTTCTTAAATGATTGAAGACTAGGGTAGGGAGTCTGATGGCGGTAGGCAGGCTATTCCATAGGAAGGGAGCCGCCCGCGAGAAGTCCTGCAAGCGCGAGTTGGCCGTACGGGTGCGAGTAGTGGACAGGAGAAGGTCATGGGCAGAGCGGAGAGACCGAGAAGGGGCATACCTATGGATCTGTGAAGAGATATAAGAGGGGCTAGAATTGGCCAATATTTCTATTTAGTTGTAACCTAAACTGAACCTGAGTGCATCGGGCAACATTTCACTGTTCAAACTTAACCTTCTTCATTACCATATGTGTAGAAAAGAATACAGCTCTGTATTACAGCATGTTAAACATTCTTTGTTTACCCAACCCAGAGTGACCTGAAACACTCCTTTGTTCCACTATCTGCTGGGTCACAGTGACCTCGTTACTAGTCAGGAAAATCCCAGCACTTTTAGTTTTTACATTTGAAATACAGTTCATTAAAAATGTAAAGTGGGATTTAAAACATCTATATTGGTGAATATGAATTAATTTCATTACCAGTTATCTTATTCATTGTAGTTTGAGACTAACTAGAACTATTTAGTATCAACTACTGATTCATTTCGAACAAATGTGAAAAGTAATGACTAAGCATATCTTTAAAATAATCATTAACTCATTATGAGTTATGAAGATAAAGACAGTGGGAAAAAAAATAATCATATGCGAATTCTTTTCAACTGCTTTAAAGGGACATGATAGGCATCCAGACCACTTCAACTCATTGAAGGGGTTTTAGTGCAGTATCCCTGTCCCACTTAGTCCTGCAATGTAAATCCTTTAAGTTTTTGAGACACTGCAATTATTACTTTGCAGGACTAAAACTGCCTCCAGTGGCTGTCTGTCCAACCTATCGTTCCTGTAAGTGTTCTTGTATTTGCTCTGCATTGAGGCAATGCTTTCTTATGGTGAGGGCCTAATGTGCTTGCCGAGCATGTGCATTAGGTCCTCCTGTTGGATGATGTCGAGAGAGGCTGTGCGCCAACCCAGCACAGGAGTACATCGGCGCTGGAATCGGGCAAGACAATTTATGTGCCGGGTGGAGAGCGGCACCAGAGGCCACTTTAGTGTTAGGAATACAGATTTGCATCCTTAACAGTAGTGAATCCCTTTACCATTAGCTTTTTTTTTTTTTTTTAAAGAAAGGCTTATTTATAGTTTTTTGTTGTTGTTTGTTTTACAACATCAGATAGGTATTTTGTCGTGATATATCTGTCATCGATGCATACTCTCAACAACCAATTATATCTTTGTCATCACTTGTTTCAGACATTGGGTTAATTTACTCTATCCTTTCTTATTTCATTGCGTTTTGTTTCGATCTATTTCAAATCCTATCTTTATTTTAACTTTTACTCATTAATTAATTTACAAGTGCACAAAATATATAACTAATAAACATATAGCGCGACATTAATCAAATTCTATTATACGTTAACTGGATAGAACTGGTTATATTACAAGCTTTACTAGTTTTGTAATTCTAGTTATTCTTCCTTCATTCTTCTCATTCATTATCAATAGACTAGTAGAACAACTTAGAATATGAGAACATAGAGTCTATATATATATATATATATATAATATATAAACAGCAATAGTGTTCTCCCTAAACACCAACATCCCAGTAATCTCTGAAAACCGTGATATATATAAAATAAAAAACAAAGAAAGAAATGGTGTGGTAAAGATAATAGTACAATAGGGATACAGGCATAATGCAATATTTATACCTTCACTTTTCCGTCTGATATGTATATATGAATTCTGGAACACCAAATGTGAAGGATAAATTCTTCCATATCTTTAATCACTTTAAAATTCACAAAAAAACACAACATAGTATAAAACTAACACCAGTAAAATAGGAAATAATATTGCACTCACAAATGTGGTACCAGTAGAAGTGGTCAGTTGAGGGGGCCGGCTCATTGAGTAGTAAGGGAAGGAGACCGGCTCATGGAGAGCTGTGAGAGGGAGGCGGCCGGCTCATTTATTGCAGAAGGATGGAGGGGGATGGCCAGCCAATGGAGAGCTGAGGGTGGCGGGAGGCTGATGGACGGGGTGGCTGCGTAATGGAGAGCAGAGGGAGGCAGGCGGACGGATGACTTAATGCCGCAGCTTGGGATCTGTAATGTCCCTGCTCTGCTCCTTCGTGCGACTAGTCCTGATGCCGTGTTATGACGTTTCTCCGGCCCCCAGCTCACTAAACAGTGCGTCAGAGGTAGCTGAGTAGGGAGATGACAGCAGCCCCACTGGACCCCAGCGAAAGCCTATCCACTCCAGCTCTCCAGAAGTAAGGAGGCTGGGTATTTTTAAATAAAGTAATTACTTGTGAGCGAGTGTGTCTGTATGTCTGTGAGTGTGTCTTCCCTCCAATCACATGGGAAAGGTGTTTTTTTTTCTCACCTTTTTTCCCCACGCTGTGCTGATGATGCTGTGGTTGGCCCCACCTCCATGGCTGAGATTATCAATCTTGACAATTTCAGCCATCCAATGCTTCCATCGGAAAGCATTGGAAGACTGCCACTGCGCCAGTTTAATTTCTCATAGAGGTGCATTGAATAAATGCATCTTTATAGGGAACATTAATGTAGGTGCTGCACATTGTGAAGCACTGAAATAGGAAGAACCTCTAGAGGGCGTTTGAGTGACTGTCGCTAGAGGTGTTACCAGGCAGCAATGTAAACACTATATAAGAATAAAAAGGTATAAACAATATACCAGCAAGTGGAGCGCTATAATGAATATTAATATAAATAATGAGGGGGTATACTCACCCCTCCAACATAGTGATACAATGTGTCCAAATGTACATACAAAGTAAAACAACAAAAAGAGAGAATATAGTGCAGATGGTTTACAAAAATAAAAAATGAATAATAGTAGCAATTGGTTGAAACCACTCACGTGGGTTGGAGCCTATAAGCTATTGGCTCCGTAAGTGACTCCTTTTTGCTCTTGAGGCAGCAACACACCCCTTTATCCCAAACGATGTTCTCCCGAAGATATGGAACAAGCAGAGAGAGAGAACCTCATAGGTGGTATTGTACAGATAGAGTATACAAAATAGTGAGATAGTAATTGTTATGCTCACCTTAGACAGAGCCTTGAATTCCTGGCTCTGAGGTTTGTTGGCAATATGCTAATTTATTGGGATAGCATTCCCCACATAGTGTTCCTGGAGGCTAGAAAGGACTATATGGACTGATATAAAAAAATATCGATTTATTTTAGAGATAAAAAATAATAAAAACAATATTAAGACTTCTCAAAAGCATATAAGCTAAAAGGTAGAAAGTCCAAGTATAAAAGTCCAAAACTCCAGCTAAACGCGTTTCACTCTTGTATGAGCTTCCTCAGTAGCTGTCCTCCATACAAGAGTGAAACGCGTTTAGCTGGAGACATCTAAATTCCTGTATGTAAACAGTGTTAAGAAATTTGTGTGATGTTGAGTATAGAAATTTTATTCAAGTTAGACAATATATCTTTATGTAAATGAATAGGCACATTTATTATGTTAATTTTCTTTGTAATTTATTTATCTTTTACATCACTATGCTGATAATTGAGCGACAGGGTAAAGCAGGAGAACCCTCATAAAAGCAGTGTTTGTTCCTTCTCTCACTTGTTATGGGAATATATAAATGGACTTTTAAAATGTCATTCCATTCTGTCCCAGGTGCTCGCAAGTGCTGTATTTTATATTATTTTTCAGTTAACACCACTTTTTGGGTAATATATGTAATCTGACAAAGTTTTATTGAAAGAATATAGATATATAACTTTAGTCAAATTCACAGTTCTGTAATGAGGCATCTTAAAACTTAACACCATTTAAATGCAAATATAATTATATAACAGTTTAAAGGGACACTATAGTCACCTGAACAACTTTAGTTTAATGAAGCAGTTTTGGTGTATTTTCTTATCCCCTGATTTTCTTATCCCCTGCTATGTTAATAGCTTGCTAGTCCCTGCAAGAGCCTCCTGTATGTGATTAAAGTTAAATTTAGAGATTGAGATACAATTATTTAAGGTAAATTACATCTGTTTGAAAGTGAAACCAGTTTTTTTTTTTCATGCAGGCTCTGTCAATCATAGCCAGGGGAGGTGTGACTAGGGCTGCATAAACAGAAACAAAGTGATTTAACTCCTAAATGACATTGAATAGAGCAGTGAAATTGCAGGGGAATGATCTATACACTAAAACTGCTTTATTTAACTAAAGTAATTTAGGTGACTAAAGTGTTCCTTTAATGGTTACAACCAAACAAAACTTGAATGAGTGGAGTTTATAGCAATACATAAAACATTTAGCTATGAAGCAGCGCAAAATATTTGATTTCTCTTTCTAGTGAGGATTGTCCTATTAACCAGTTATGTGAGGTAGTTTTCATATTCTCATTCGGATTTGGTCCATAATGTCATACTGTTCAAATTTGACCTAGATTCTACTTCTACTATCTCCACAATGATACTGAATCTGAGATGGCGTCATGTGGACTAGAGAAACCTTATGTAATATTTGACAATAATACACATGTGTAAAAATGCTGGGAAATTTTCATTCATAATGCAGTGCTTGGAGGCATTTATGTTATTAAAAAGCAAATAAACTTATTTCCTTTGTTTAGATCCACAATCCATAATAGGGCAACTTGGGCGGAGGGGCTGGAGGGGAGCCAACCATACAGCAACCATGTATTGGCCTATTGTAATGTCTTTAGTGGTACTCTAGAAAAACAAATGTGAATACTGATCATTCTGGGACTGTATGTGCTGACCAGAGATGTCAAAGTAGAGTGCAGAGATCTAATATAAGCTTCATAAAACCACAACTTACTCCGCAAACTACTGATCTCTGCATGAAAAACCACAATTGCTATACTTCCAACCTTTCTGCCCGCGAGGAACCTGGTACAGGACTCACAGCTCACAGTGGGGTTTACAGTGCAAAGAGTGCCCTGGTGACCACCCATTGCAACAAGTCTAACTATTTTTTATTGTCTGGCTTCTTACCTGTGTTCCATTAGGCAGCGCTCCTAGCCTCCAACCACTGGTAATAGGCCAAACCATGCTAAAACAGTTTGATTAATTACAATGCATAGGCACCAGGGTTCGCCTAGTACCATAATCACTACAGCTCAAACATCATTAGGTTTTTTTGTACTCGCACAGATTAATCCAAAGTATCATACATCTCCTATGAGGTAGATTAAACCTAGCCGTTAATTCGGTTTAGTTATGCTCTAGCAACTTTAATATTATAACTATTTCAGTATGAATTAACTCCGTATTGGCATCTAAAAAAAAAAAATGGAACAGGGAAATGATGAATAGGATAGATTTGTGTGCAAAATTAAGCACCACACACACGTACGTTATAGTTTGCTCCTAAGGAAGTTGGAATGAAGACTAGAAATGAATTTGTTTAACGTTTCAGTGTACTCCTGTGGGTGTCTCCAGAGATGGCCAGCATGCACTGATTGTTCCCATTTCTTGCTCTCCACTTTGATGCCTTGTTTCTCCCAGTCTGCAACAAGTTGCTCCACAGCAGCATGGTCACTCATGGGGTCATTCAAGCAGTAGAATATTAAAGCAGGGCAGGTGATGGGTGTATTACGGAAGATTTGTATGGCATGCTCATAGTAATCTGCCGTTTGAGATTTAAAGAGGCTGAAGTAAAGGAGTGCTCCTCGGAAAATCAGAGTCTCTAGAAAGCCAGAACTGAACATTGTTGCCACACCTGTCAGAAAATGAAAATTGGAATTCAAGTTAAAAAGGGAAAATTAAAATAATTTGTGAGCCCTATTAGAGTAGGGGAGCCCAAAAGGTATATGCCCAGATGTTGAAGAACTACAGCTCCCGGGGGGAGGGGGAGGGGGGGGGAGGAGGGGTGGAGAGGAGAGAGAAAGAGAGATGGTGTGGTGGGTTGGTGGGTGTTAATATATTCTGCATAATTCCATAATTCCTTCTGCTGAGCCTATTTGTATTTCTGTGCTAAACCTATTTATGTTTTAAATTAAAGAGACAGTTCAAAATACCATAACAGCTTATGCTTTCTGTGCAGCTTGTAGTGCAGATCTATTCCCACTGCTACCTATAAGCCCACTGTTAACTAGAGTATGTAACATTCGTTAACGGTCCACTGGACAGGCAGGTTGGGTGACCATACAAGTTCTCACCTCTTTGGGCAGTTTCTTGCAGCTTTCTCTGTTCTGACACCACAAGCATAAATGAAGGCATAGGTAAGCTGGTTGTAGGTACATCAGCTGCTATCAGGCTGAGAACATAATTATATATTCTAATGAACGGAACAACTGTTAAGGCCGGAATCATTTATTCCAACCCACTGAAATTATTATGTGGATAGAATTGGCTGACGTGTCAGCTACTTATGCATTTTGAATGCATTACTTAGATTATATTTTAAAAATTAAGAAAGATATAATAACAAATACTTAAAGTTACTAAAATAATAGCACTTGAACATGCAAATGGTGCAGCAGACCACTTTCAGACCAAAACAAGTCTTCACGAAGCTGGAGACTAATTCTAGTATATGGTTTGTTTTTTTCCTTATTCCATAAAAGCATGTCCAGTAAAGACATTTGCAAAGTAAGTAGCAAATTTATTTACCTTTTGCCATGTTCTCCATACTGCCTATTACAAGGCTGTCATAAACTTGACCATGAATTCGATGTAGTGCCTTTCTTTGTTCTTCAGAGCCTCTGGATATTGCCACCAACATCTGTGCAAATGTGTACCCTCCTATGGAGAAAGCATGAACAAAAAGACTACGGGAGGAGAGGTCCTTTTCATTCAATAGAAGGTCTAGCACATGGCCAGCATAGTTCAACCCTCTTCTGGGCCACAGAAAGTGAGATAAAGAGCTTTCTGCCACCAGCACATCAAAGCCAAGCTTAAAATACAACTGAATATACTTCTCAAATGCTCTTGCTTTTGAACCCAACCAGGGAAGGAACAGTAAAAGAGGACGTGATGACCGGTCATTTTCACTGATAGAGGGATCAGAGTACAACGAGATAGAATTTGAGTACTGCTTTACTTTTGGTGTGGGATCAGCTGCGGCCTGGTCGGGAGATACAGATCGAAGGGCGGACGCTGACGAATTGATGTGGTACATTTGCAGGTTCCGACCCTGATGTATTGAAAGAGATAATGTTTAAATTTGTATTTGGTTGTAATATATGCGTGCACTACAAAAATAGAGAATTTAAAAAAAAAAGTTTAAAAAAAAATGGTATTTGGTGATTAAGTTCTAGCATTGTAAATTAGAAAAGTCTTTTCCTAGATCTGATACAACGGAACTTGTTTGTCCCGTGCTTTTTGAGATAAATTAGGCAAGTGAAGCAAATTAAAAGAGGTAATCTCTCGTGATTACGGTGCCTGGATCCCTTGGCTTTGACTCACAGTTCAGTGTTAAACAGATTTCGATCAGTTTAACTCTGAAAAGGGTTTCACAGCCACCCACAGAAGACATGGTTAAGACTGATGCTCTCAGATAATCACTGTTGCCCATGGGTGTTTCTACGCTAGATTGATAAACAGCAAGGGATTCTTATTTCAGGTACCCGGGAACTCTTATTCAATATTAAACTATTCAAAAACAGGTATTTAACATGTGCTGCTGCCAGGGGACTCCAGGCACCATAATCATATCATAAAGAAGTGGTTAGGGCAACTAAAGTGCCCCTTAAAAAAGGAACGGTCACTAACCACGATTTTTAAAAAGTAAACCGCTAGTAATCATAGAGAAAGCATACATGGAAGAGGAGAGATGAAATAGTTTCTCATCTTGTTTGCTCTGATTTTTGCTTAGTCTGAACTGGATTAAGATGTAATTTGCTGAATTTAAACGAAAACCAGAGCATAAAAAGCCAGGCAAGGAACGGAAAAGTGTACACACTCATTGTACAGCTCCTGCATATTCGGCTATCTGGCACTGCTAGATCAGTGAATGGATCCTCACTCCACACTAGTCCTTAGATAGTTCAATACGCAAGGAAGTGTGTGGAATTGGTGAACTGAATAGCTAGCTGAAAATAATGAAAATAGAAAGAATTTAACTTAGTTTTGCGATAAGTTATAGTTTTTATTGACCATATACATTACTGGTTAGCATAAAGCCTTGTCTGCTTTGTGGTTGCGTAAACTGGAGTCAAGCTTTTTTGCACTGTCCTAATTATATATTAATTATGAGCCTTTTGCTTTAAAATGTCTCCATAGGAAATTTAGTTCAGTTCTAACTTAGATCTTTCATTTTCATGAGTTGTCTGAGCTGCTGGTATATTTATTTTCTCTCTTCCTGCCTGGGGGGGTTCTACTCCTACAGCCAAGTATATCATTTATCATAGCTAACCCTCCTCTTGGGATTATATCAGTCAAATATATATCATCTCCCTTCCACTATGTCTCTGTCAATCTCTCACAATATAAATATAGTTCAAATGGTTTGTAAATAAAAAATGTAAAAATGATAGATAGACAGACAGACGAGTTTAATTCAGTAGCACAGGGCTTCCCAAACTTTTATGGGCCGAGACCCACTTTTCAAAACGGTAATTTTAGGCATACAATTGGCACACCATGACAATTACTTTTAGATCCATACAGTTGGCACACCATGGCAATCCACTATAGATGCATACAACTGGCACACCATGGCAATCCGCTTTAGATGCATACAATTAGCACACCACGTCAACCAGTTTTAGAGGCATACAATTGGTACACTATAGCAATCCGCTTTAGATGCATACAATTGGCACACCATGGCAATCAGTTTTAGAGGCATAGAGTTGGCACACCATGGCAATCCACTTTAGATGCATACAACTGGAACACCATGGCAATCCGTTTTAGATGCATACAATTGGCAAACCACGGCAACCAGTTTTAGAGGCATACAATTGGCATACCATGGCAATCAGCTTTAGAGGCATACAATTGGCACACCATGGCAATCAGCTTTAGATGCATAAAACTGGTACATCATGGCAATCAGTTTTAGATGTATAAACTTGGCACATCATGGCAATCAGTTTTAGATGCATACAACTGGCACACAATGGCAATCCACTTTAGATGCATACAACTGGCACACCATGGCAATCCACTTTAGATGCATACAACTGGCACACCATGGCAATCCACTTTAGATGCATACAACTGGCACACCATGGCAATCCACTTTAGATGCATACAATTGGCACACCACAGCAACCAGTTTTAGAGGCATACAATTGGCATACCATGGCAATCAGCTTTAGAGGCATACAATTGGCACACCATGGCAATCAGCTTTAGATGCATAAAACTGGTACATCATGGCAATCAGTTTTAGATGTATAAAATTGGCACACCACGGCAACCAGCTTTAGAGGCATAAAATTGGCACACCATGGCAATCGTTTTTTAGAGGCATACAATTGGAACATCATGGCAGCTTTAAATACATAAACTTGGCACATCATGGTAATCCGATTCAGAGGCATACAATTGGCACACGATGGCAATAAGCTTTAGATGCATAAAATTGGCATGTCATGGCAGTTTTAGAGGCATTATTTTGACATATCATGGAGTTTTAGAGGCAGAAACTTTGCACATCAAGGAAATCAGTTTTAGAGGCATACAACTGCTTATTCACAGACTCGGTCAGAATCAGAAGTGCTGTGTCCTGCTCTTTCATCCAGGCACCTCACGTTTATTATCCCAGTGGTGGATAATGTTTTCTGTGCCCCCCGCTAGTGCAAGTGTGGCCAAAAGATAGATCTCCATCTGCCGGAGAACTTCAACAATACTATACCAGCTGGGGATCTACCATTTGTGCATCATTGCAGGGTTATATTTGTGAGCAGTGTTTGAGTGTTTGAATGTAAGCATGTTTTTGTATTCAGTATATGTGTATGTGCTATTGCCATTGGAATGTAGTGGTGTACTTGTTTGTAATGTTTGCGTCTGAATGCAGGGGTGTTTGTATGTAGTGTAGGACCTTAAATGCAGGTGTGCTTTTTGTGTGTAGTGTTTGAATGAAGGGGTGTTTATATATAAGTTTAGTGTTTTAATGCAGGTATGTGTTTGTATGTAATGTTTGCGTTTGATTGCAGTGCGTGTGTGTAGTGGATGCAGTGTGTATATTGTGTATATAAAATATACATATACACAATGTGTGTTGGAATGCAAGCATGTTTTTTTTGTATTGAGTATGTGTGCAGTGTATACACATACACACAAACCCACACACATACAGAGGCACACACAGACACAGCGATACACACAAACACACACAATAACAGCTAGTTTCCCACACACAGATGCACGCTGACACACAATACACACAAGGTCACACAGATACACATACACGAAGAGACAAGAGGTGAGGGTGACGGTATGTGGGAGAGGTGACGGTGAGTGTGGGAGGGAGTGTGTGTGCTGGTAACAGTGTGGGGGGGGCAGTATGAGGGCAGGGTGAGAAAGGGTTACAGAGTGGGGGGCAGGGGGAGAAAAGGCTACAGTGGGGGTGGGGAGCAGGGGGAGAAAAGGCTACAGTGGGGGAGGCAGGGAGAAAGAGGGCTACAGTGGGGGGTGCAGGGAGAAAAAGGGTTACAGTGAGGGGAGGGGGGCAGGGAGTGAAGGGGTTACAGCGTGGGGAGGGGGGCAGGGAGAGAAGGGGTTACAGTGTGGGGGCAGGGAGTGAAGGGGTTACAGTGTGGGGAGGGAGCAGGAAGAGAATGGGTTACAGTGTGTAAGTAGAGAGTGAAGGGGTTACAGTGTGGGGGGCAGGGAGAGAAGGGGATACAGTGTGGGGGGTGCAGGGAGAGAAGGATATACAGTGTGGGGTGGCATGAAAAGAAGGGATTACAGTGTGGGGGGGCAGGGAGAGAAGGGGTTACAGTGTGCGGGACCAGGGAGAGAAGGGGATACATTGTGGGGGAGGAAGGGAGAGAAGGGGATACAGTGTGTTTGGGGGCAGGGAGTGAAGGGGTTACATGGGGGGGGGCAGAATCTGGGGGATGTGTCCTGCCTTTATTTAATTCCCTGGTGGTCCAGTGTCTCCCTGGTGGTCCAGTGGGTAAACTCTCCAGTGTGCAGCTCCGCCGGGTGCAGAGCTGCAGACCGTGTGATAAAAGTCTAGCAAGCTCCTAGAGTGTTGCCATGGTAATGCTGTGGGTGCTCGTGAGACTTTTATCACACGGTCTGCAGTTCTGCACCCGGCGGAGCTGCAGTTCAGACTAATTGGAGGGAGTCCTCGGCGGCCCTGGATATGTGGGTCAGCGCGACCCAAACTTTGGGAACCGTGCAGAAGCAGATCTTTAAATATACCTTTGATGCCTAGAGTGTTTTAATAAGCTGATTGGCAAACCGTAACCAACAGTTATGTAACAAGTTCCTTGAACAATTGCTCTTTTCTGTAATAGATTAAGTGAACATGTTATTTTCCTGGAAAGAGCTACAGAATTAATTTGGCACAGAGAAGCCTGCTTGGCAGAGTTACCCTATTAAGGAGTAGGCAGGCCTTCTGCTCATAAATCGGGAGATCTGAGAACAGGGAAGATCCTGTCACTACAGACACCTCTACTACACTGAAGATGAGTGAGCAGCTCTGGGTGAGAGCCCAGGCAATTGGTAAGCGTGCTGCATATTTCACTACGTAACAGTATTTAATCTCTTTACATGAAGCAGACAGTAACATTATCATTCGTGCATTATACTATAAAAAAATATATACAGCGGTACCTCGGTTTACAATTTTCAGTTTACAAATAGAAATCCATTGAAAACAATGCCTCGGTTTACAATTTTTTTTCGCAATACAAAGCAAGTTTTCCAAGGATGCATTGCACCAGGGAGGTTTATAACGCCGCCCCCGTGCATGCTGGAGTTTGTGGGTAGCACGAGGCGTCGAGTGTGGAGGTGTTGGAGCGGTTTTTGCATCGAGTCTTGGAACCATTTTGGAAAAAAATTTGCAGCACTTTTGGGACTTTTTGGGTGCATTTCCCAAGTGATGGAAAAGTAAGGAGCTGAGCTTGTCGTTTGCATGCCTTTTACTGTGTGTTCTGCATTGTGGGTTGACCTCCGGAACGGATTAATTGGTTTTCAATCCATTCCTATGGGAAAACACATTTTTCGCAATACAAAACGTCCCGGAAAACACCTTAAATTCGTAAACCAAGGTACCACTGTATTTATTTTAGATTGAACCATTGAAAAAAAGTACTTAGAGAGTTCTGAGTACAAGGGGAAAGTGAATATACAGGCACCATAAACATAAAAATTACAAGTTTCCCTGAAAATATTTGAAAACTTTAGTTTGAAATGTTGTTATATTTTCCCTCATCTGTGGTGACAGGGTTCCCCCATCCACCCATTGATATCTAACTTCCTTACTGAGCTATCCAAGCAATTGGATGGTATGCTGATGCACACATTCTATGAAAGGTTGTGCAGTCTCGACCATGGAACTGTTTCTCCATATAAACTCAGTAGGAAGGGAGCTTAGGTGACAGAGATGGAAATCAAAATCACAAAAGCATAAAAAGTTAGAATGCATGTTCTAATGGACAGCTTCTCTTGGAGAGTCAGTTTAAAATCTGATTTTAGAATACCTTAAAATAGTTACTATGTTATAGATTTTAACTTAGTCATGTAATAAGTTATAGTTTTTATTGACCACATACAGTGAGGAAAACAGTATTTGATCCCCTGCTGATTTTGAACATTTTCCTACTGACAAATAAATGATCAGTCTATAATTTTAATGGTAGGTGTATTTTACAGTGAGAGACAGAATAACAAAAAAATGTAAAAAAAAAAAGAATCAAGAAAAACGCATGTAAAAAAAAAAAAGTTATGAATTGATTTGCATGTCAATGAGTGAAATAAGCAATTAATCCCCTATCAATCAGGGAGATTTCTGGCTCTCGGGTGTTTTTAATACAGGTAATGAGCTGAGATTAGGAGCACTCTCTTAAAGGGAGTGCTCCTAATCAAAACTTGCTACCTGTATATAAGACACCTGTCCACAGAAGCAATCAATCAGATTCCAGACTCTCCCCCATGGCCAAGACCAAAGAGCTGTGGAAGGAGGTCAGGGACAAGATTGTAGACCTTGAATGGGCTACAAGACCATTGCCAAGCAGCTTGGTGAGAAGGTGACAACAGTTGGTGCGATTATTCGCAAATGGAAGAAACACAAAATAACTGTCAGTCTCCCTCGGTCTGGTGCTCCATGCAAGATCTCACCTCGTGGAGTTTCAATGATCATGAGAATGGTGTGGAATCAGCCCAGAACTACACGGGAGGATTCAGTTAATGATCTCAAGGCAGCTGGGACCATAGTCACCAAGAAAACAAATTGGTAACACACTGCGTCGTGAAGGACTGAAATCCTGCAGCGCCCGCAAGGTTCCCCTGTTCAAGAAAGCACATGTACAGGCCCGTCAGAAGTTTGCCAATGAACATCTGAATGATTTAGAGAACTGGGTGAAAGTGTTGGCATTAACTCAACACGCCGTGTTTGGAGGAGGAGGAATGCTGCCTATGACCCCAAGAACACCATTCCCACTATCAAGCATGGAGGTGGAAACATTATGCTTTGGGGTGTTTTTCCACTGAGGGGACAGGACAACAGCACCGCATCAAAGAGACGATGGATGAGGCCATGTACCGTCAAATCTTGGGTGAGAACCTCCTTCCCTCAGCCAGGGAATTGAAAATGGGTTGTGGATGGGTATTCCAGCATGACAATAACCAAAAACACACAGCCAAGGCAACAAAGGAGTGGCTCAAGTAGAAGCACATTAATGTCCTGGAGTGGCATAGCCAGTCTCCAGACCTTAATCCCATAGAAAATCTGTGGAGGGAGGTGTAGGTTCGAGTTGCCAAATGTCAGCCTTGAAACCTTAATGACTTGGAGAGGATCTGCAAAGAGGAGTAGGACAAATTCCCCCTTGAGATGTGTACAAAACTGGTGGCCAACTATAAGAAATGTCTGTGATTGCCAACAAGGGTTTTGCCACCAAGTACTAAGTCGAAGGGGTCATATACTTATTTCACTCATTGACATGCAAATCAATTTATAACTTTTTTTGACATGCGTTTTTCTGGATTTTTTTTTTGTTATTCTGTAACTCACTGTTAAAATACACCTACCATTAAAAGTATAGACTGATCATTTCTTTGTCAGTGAGCAAACGTTCAAAATCAGCAGGGGATCAAATACATGTTTCACTCACTGTATATTACTGGTTAGCATAAAGCCTTGTCTGTTTTTGTCAAATTACCACTGTATAAAAATAAATATATCTCATTATTCAGGAAGAAAAAAAAAAAGGGCATTGCTAGTTATACTTGTAAAGCAGGGCTCAACAAATCACTGGGATTTGTGATCCTGTACAGCCCCTGAGGTGACCGGATGCCTGAAATTGGAGACGGGCAGTCGGCTCACGCAGGGCTGAGGCAGGCAGGCATGCAGACAGTCGGCTCATTGAGAGCTAATGGAGGCGTGCCGTGTGTGGCTGTATCAGTGCAGGGGTGAGGGAGCTGTTAACTGCCTTCTCTGCTCCCTTGCGCACCCCCCAGTGATGCCCTCCAGATAGTAGGGATCGACCGATTATCGGTTTTACCGATATAATCGGCCGATATTCGGTATTTTCGGCAATATCGGTATCAGCCAATATAGATACCGATATTGCCGATAATACCTCCCAGGACCGCCAGGCTCATTACAAGCCCGGCGGTCCTGGGGGGGCGGGCAGAGCACTTACTCACCTCCCTGCAGCGCCTCCAGCTCCCCAGTGTAACTCTCGCGAGACCCGCGGCCGTCAGAGCGTTGCCATGGGTTACCATGGCAACGCTCCGTGCGGCACGCTGGCCGCGAGAGTTACACTGGGGAGCTGGAGGAGCTGCAGGGAGGTGAGTAAGTGCTTGCTGCCCACCCCCCCCACAGCTCAGCCCATGCCACTGGACCACCAGGGACTGCCACAGCCCCCCTCCCTGGCCAGGCAACAAGCAGGGAGGGGGGGGACAAAAATAATAATAATTAAATATAAAAAAAAAAAATAATGTAATAAAAAAATACACACACACTCCATTATATACACATACACTACACAAACACACTGTGTATATAATGCTGTGTGTATATAATTCAGTGTGTTTGTATAGTGTGTGTATATAAAGCAGTTTGTTTGTGTAGTGTTTGTTTGTATAGTGTGTGTATATATAATGCAGTGTGTTTGTATAGTGTGTTTATATAATGCACACTGCACAAACACACTGCATTATATACACACACTACACAAACACACTGCATTATATAAACACACTATACAAACACACTGCATTATATAAACACACTATACAAGCACACTGCATTATATACACACACTATACAAACACACACACTCCATTATATACACATACACTACATAAACACACTGTGTATATAATGCAGTGTGTTTGTGTAGTGTGTTTATATAATGCAGTGTGTTTGTGTAGTGTGTTTATATAATGCAGTGTGTGTTTGTGTAGTGTGTTTATATAATGTAGTGTGTTTATATAATGCAGTGTGTGTATATAACGCAGTGTGTGTAGTGTGTGTATATAATGCAGTGTGTTTGCATAGTGTGTGTATATAATGCAGTGTGTTTGTGTAGTGTGTTTATATAATGCACACTACACAAACATGCTGCATTATATACACACACTGCATTATATACACACACTACACAAACACACACACTTTGCATTTAGTATATACAGCATTCACTTCACGCACACTACCCACACACTCTGCTTTCACTATATACAAACTACACTAATACACACTGCATCCAAAACACACACACACTGCATCCAAAACACACACACACTGCATCCACAACACACACACACTGCATCCACAACACACACACACTGCATTCACAACACACACACACACTGCATCCACAACACACACACACTGCATCCACAACACACACACACTGCATCCACAACACACACACTACACAAACACACACAGCTCCCCTGTCTAAACACACTGCATCCACTACACGTGGCATGTATATTTTGTGCATTTACCTTTAGAAATAGTTTTTATTTTCCAAAATGGTAAATGTACAGAATATCGGCAAATTATATCGGCTATCGGCCTGAAAGTTCACCGAATATCGGTATCGGTATCGGCTCTAAAAAATCAATATCGGTCGATCCCTACCAGATAGGATGTCATTCTGGCCCCACATCACTTAACAGCTCTCTAGGGAGCAGAGCAGGGAGATGACAGAAGCCCCAGTGGGCCACAGGGAACACAAATCCACTCCAGCATTCCCAAAGGTAGGGAGGTTGGGTGGATTTAAAATAATAAAAGTAATGATTTGTGAGTGTTGCAGTGTGTGTGTGTGTGTATGTATGTATGTATGTATGTATGTGTCTGTCAGTGAGTGAATGTGTGTCTGTCAGTGAGTGTGTATGTTGAGGTGACCTGCCCCCCTCCAATCACATGGGAAAGGTGCTTTTACTCACCCTTTACCACACCGTACTGGTGACGCCGCAGCTGGCCCCACCTCCATGGCTGAGATCATCAATCTTGATCTCAGCCAATCCAGTATTCCCCATAGAAAAACTATTGCTCATGGGCAGCAAAAAGCCATGCTGTGCCATCAACGTCTCCTCATAGAGATGCATCTAATCAATGCACCCCTATGGGGAGCATTAATGTACCGAGTAAGTGACTGTCACTAGAGGTGTTACCAGACAGCAATGTAAACCCTGCCTTTAGTCTGAAAAGTCATTGTTTACATTAAAAAGCATACAGGAACAGTATATAGCAGCGGTTCCCAAAGTGTGGGTCTCAGGGCGATTCCCAGTGGGTCGCGCTGACCGACAAATTCAGGGCCGTCGGGGACTCAGGAGTCAGGTAGGCAGACTGATCAGGAGGGGACCCGGCGGCTTGCCCTGTATGCTGCCGAGCTCCCTCCAATTAATCTGCCCAGCAGCTCCGGTCTGCAGCTCCGCCGAGTGCAGAGCTGCAAACTGGAGAGTTAACCCACTGGACCACCAGGGAATTAAATAAAGGTAGGACACAGCCTCCAGACCCTGCCCCCACCCCCCCATGTAACCCCTTCACTCCCTGCCCCCCCACACTGTATCCCCTTCTCTTCCTGCCCCCCCACACTGTAACCTCTTTTCTCTCTGCCCCCCCCACTGTAACCCCTTCTCTCCCTGCCCCCCCACGCTGTATCCCCTTCTCTCCCTCCTCCCACACTGTAGCCCTTTCTCTCCCTCCTCCCACACTGTAACCCTTTCTCTCCCTCCTCCCACACTGTAACCCTTTCTCTCCCTGCCCCTCTCCCCCACTGTAACCCCTTCACTCCCTGCCCCCCCACTGTAACCCATTCTCTCCCTGTCCCCTCCCCACACTGTATCCCCTTCTTTCCCTGCCCCTCACCCCACACTGTAACCCTTTTCCCTGCCCCCCTCCCCACACTGTAACCCCTTTTTCCCTGGCCCCCTCCCCACACTGTAACCCCTTCTCTCCCTGCTCCCCACCCCACACAGTAACCCCTTCACTCCCTGCCCCCTCCCCACGCTGTAACCCCTTCACTCCCTACCCCCCTACCCACATTGTAGCCCCTTTTCTCCCTGCACCCCACTGTAACCCTTTTTCTTCCTGCCCCCCACACTGTAACCATTTCTCCTCCTGCCCACCCACTGTAACCCTCTCTCACCCTGCCCCCCCACACTGTTACCAGCACACACACTCCCTCCCACACTCACCCTCCCCTCCTCTCTCTGTGTGTATGTGTATCTGTGTGTATTGTGTGTCAGCATGTATCTGTGTACATGAGTGTCTGTGTATCTGTGTGTGGGAAACTATGTGTCATTGTGTGTGTGTGTGTGTGTGTGTGTGTGTATTTGTCTGTCTGTGTATGCCTCTAAAACGGATTGCCATGATGTGCAAAGTTTCTGCCTCTAAAACCCCATGATATGTCAAAATAATGCCTCTAAAACTGCCATGACATGCCAATTTTATGCATCTAAAGCTGATTGCCATGGTGTGCCAATTGTATGCCTCTGAAGCCTATTGCCATGATGTGCCAAGTTTATGCATCTAAAAGTGATTGCCATGATGTGCCAAGTTTATGCATCTAAAGCTGATTGCCATGCTGTGCCAAGTTTATGTATTTAAAGCAGCCATGATGTTCCAATTGTATGCCTCTAAAAACCAATTGCCATGGTGTGCCAATTGTATGCATCTAAAGCCGATTGCCATGGTGTGCCAATTGTATGCCTCTAAAGCTGATTGCCATGGTATGCCAATTGTATGCCTCTAAAACTGGTTGCCATGGTGTGCCAATTGTATGCATCTAAAGCGAATTGCTGTAGTGTGCCAATTGTATGCCTCTAAAACTGGTTGCCATGGTGTGCCAATTGTATGCATCTAAAGCGGATTGCTGTAGTGTGCCAATTGTATGCCTCTAAAACGGTTTGCCGTGGTATGCCAATTTTATGCCTCTAAAAGTAATTGTCATGGTGCACCAGCTGTGTGCATCTAAAGCTGATTGCCATGGTGTTCACTTTTTAAAATATGCATTAAAAGCAAGTGGGTCTTGAAAAATTACTGTTTTGAAAAGTGGGTCTCTGCCCATAAAAGTTTGGGAAGCCCTGGTATATAGAGTTCAGAACAACTACATTACGCTGTACTGGGTCTGGTGACTATAGTGTCCCTATAAGAATCTCATTTTTGACGTTGAAAAGAATCTGTCTGCTAACCTTTTTAGCTTGCTCCTTGATTTCAAGCAAATTTGTCAAGCCCTGTCGTGAAGCAATATTTTTAAATTAAAAAGGGAAAAAAAAACACACAACTTAAAACAAATGCCATACTGTTACATAGTTGCTTAGCTGAAAAGAGACACGCGTCATCCATCAAGTTCAGCCTTTCTCAGATCTGTTTTTACTGTTGATCCAGTTTAAAGCGCTTCCGATTTTCCAAACACCAGTGTTTACACTAACAAGATGTTAGCTGGTCCCCTAGTTAATGTAGTATACAGATAATGCATTAAAAATGCACAAAATGTTTAATGCATTTTCGTTAGGAAAAATAAATAATTGTTCTTTTAATTTATTGTTTAATGAATAAACACCTGTGTGTTCTTGCACACCTAGGGAAGCTGTCACATTTGAAATAATTGCACAATATGTCCAGCTTCCTAAGTCACCTTCCCAGATGGTAACCTCCTTAACCCCTTAAGGACACATGACATGTGTGACATGTCATGATTCCCTTTTATTCCAGAAGTTTGGTCCTTAAGGGGTTAAACAGAAAATATATATTAAAAAAAAAAACAGGATACAAATGGAATTAGCAGCACATAGTGAACTATTGTTATGTAATATGGAAAATAACACTATACTGGTTGCACTCACAGAAATGATGAATGGTTTGAAATGTTGTGCAGGTAATGCATTTGATCACTATTTAGGGTTGATTAAGCTGTGTTTTTTTTTTTGTACATGAGATCAGAATTAAAGGTACAACATACTAAGCAGTAAAAGCTCTATTTTGTCCTGATGATCTTGAGAACTGTTATAGTATTAGTTTGTTTTCATGTCAGAAATTGTACTTTAAACATGTGACCAGTGTGTTTGTACGGTATGTAACTGAAATAGCAGAAATAACATCACAGGATATGTAAAACAATTTAGATCATCAGTGGGCCTCTGATCTTTCTGCAGGTTATAACAGCCAGCAGTAAGCATTCAAGCCTTTCAATGGTATGTAGAGACTTGTAACAAGATATGCCTCCAGTACTTACTCTTCCTTTCTTTGTGGTCATGTTGATCAGTTACAAAATAGAGAAAAATAAGGAACAAGTAAATATACTTTAGTACATGCATAGGCAACCTTCAGCACTCCACTGATCAGCCACAACATTAAAACCACTGACAGATGAAGTGTGAATAACATCATATCATTACAATGGTACCTGTCAAACTGTGGAATATTAGGCAGCAAATGAATTCAGTTCCTGAATTTCATGTGTTAGAAACAGTAAAAAGTGGCAAGCAGGTGTGAGAACAGCAAATTAATTGCAGCTTGCTGTGTATGGGGCTTCGTAGCCGCAGACTGGTCAGAGTGGCCATAATGACCCCTGTCCACTGCCGAAAGCACCTTTAATGGAGACATAAATTTCAGAATTGGAACCATGAGCACTGGAAGAAAGCTGCTTGGTCTGATAATCATGTCTTCTTTTAGATCAGGTGGATGGCTGGGTGTGATTGCATTGTTATCTGCGGAAGAGTTGGCAGCAGGATACACAAAGTGAAGAAAGGCTGGCTGGCAGAGGGAGAACCATTGGGGCCCTGCATTCATGTGGATGTTATGTTGACACATACCAGTTACCTAGAGATTGTTCAGTGATGGTTTGAAGAACATGACAAAGAATTCAAGGTGTAGCCATGACCTCCAAATTCACCAGATCTCAATCTGATTGAGTATCTGTGGTATGTTCTGGAACAACAAATCCGAACCACGGTGGCCCCACTTCACAACTTTCAGGGTTTAGAGGATCTGCTGCTAATGCATTGGTACCAGATACCACAGGACACATATAGAGATCTTGTGGAGACCATGCCCTGATGTGTCAGAGCTAATTTAACAGCACTAAGGGGACCCACAACTTTTAAAGTTGTGGTAAATGTATATTAGTACTGCAAAACTAGTGTACTTAAAAGCAGGGGGAAAAAAAATTAAGATTTAGGAGGCACACCCAAAGCATGCATTTTATAAAGGGACAGCACCAGTGGACTCTGAGGCACTATAAATAATTTAATGAGATTAAATGGTTATGGTGTCTATAGTGTACTTTTAATACATTTGATGTGTTTTTACATTAAATATGCAGATTTATTTTGCATGCTGATATCTATTTTTTTTTTTTGCACAAATAAAAAAAAAAAATTGATGTTTTGCAGAATGCTCATCCCCTCATGCCAAAAAGACTTCCTTATTAAATGTATGCACAAAATCCCAGTCCAAGCACAACTGAGAGCAGCTGCTTTTACTTCACAGCCTGGCTGCAGACAGTCAGATAAACTATGAGCCCAGGCAGTGGGCTGCAGCGTTTCCTAATTGGTGTTCCATGGCAAGAACAAAATTAGGGTTTTGCGGCAATTTTCCCATCAGATGGCCCATGCACTTACGGCCACCCAATCGGTATCGCTAAACAGGGACCTGGTCAGGCGCCGTGGCCGTTTAGGAGCACGACCGGGCCCCTGTAGTGTGGGATGCTGGGAGGAACTGACAGCGCGCCAGCCTCTCACCGGGAGAGAAGGCTGGTGAAAGGAGAGATCAGTAGCCAGCACCAGCAGCACTTTAGCTCAACAGCCAGCAGCACTTCAAGCAAGTCACCCTCCTGCAGATAAAAAGAAACCTTACAGGAGGGTGACTGCAAATAGAAACATTATGACCTATGTGGGTGTAACTTTGTGTCAGTGTGTGTATCTGTGTGCCAGGGTGTGAGCCGGAGTGTGTGTATATATATCTGTGTGTCAAGATATGTATCTGAGTGTTAATGTGTGTATCTGTGGTTCAGTGTATGGGTCAGTGTGTGTGTGTGTGTGCGCGCGCATCTATGTATGTCTGCGTATCAACGTATCTGAGTGTGTATGTATGTGCCAGTGTGTGTATCTGCGTGGTCAGTGTGTATGTGCACCTGTTGTGCCAGTGTATATGTGTATTTCTGTTTGTTAATGTGTATGTATATATGTGTGTGTGTATGTGCAGATATCCCAGCAAACACAACATGCAATCACACCCCTGCAAACACAAACATGACATACAAAGACACCCCTGAACTCCAACTCTAAAATTATATACCAACACTCCAACACACCCTTCACTCAAATGAACATCCGCATTTAAAATCCAACAACACACCACTGCACGTATATGCAAGCATAACATACAAACACACCCCTGTATATACAAACACCAACACCTGCTACTAATTACTACAATCTGTAGAAATTTGCCAAAAAAAAACATTACACTCTGTTAATTAACCCCTTCAGGACGGAGTCAATAGTGCACATTCTGATCAAAACAAAACGTAAACAAAAACTGGAATTTGCGCTATATGTCTGTTCAACCGTAACTCACCTCTTTCATATTAAGTGTACCCACACTTATTATATATCATTTTGTTCAGGAGAAACAGGGCTTTAATTTATCATTAATTATTCATATATGGAACATAATTTATTATGAATAACATTTTAAAAAAGTGAGAAAATAAGATTTTTTTTTAGATTTGTATTTCCGTCTGACATTTTAGCTGTGAATGTCATAATACTGTTAGGTTTCCCTGCAAAAAAATGCACATATTTGTAATCAGCGATGTCTCACGAGTACAACAGTACCCCCCATTAACAGGTTTTATGGTGTTTTGGAAAGTTACAGGGTCAAATATAGAACATTCCATTTTCAAATTGAAATTTGCCAGATTAGTAATGTTACCTTTGAGACGGTGTGGTAGCCCAGGAATGAGAATTACCCCCATAATGGCATACCATTTGAAAAAGTAGACAACCCAAGGTATTGAAAGTGGGGTATGTTTAGTTTTTTTTAGTAGCCACAAACACTAGCCAAAGTTAGCGTTCATATTTGTTTTTGTGTGAAAAAAGCAAAAAACTAATATTTAACCAGTGTTTGTTACTAAGTGGCTACTAAGAAATACTGGACATACCCCACTTGCAATACCTTGGGTTGTCTACTTTTGCAAATGGTATGCCATCATGGGGGTAATTCTCATTCCTGGGCTACCATACGCTCTCAAAGGCAACATAACCAATCTGGCAAATTTCAATGTCAAAAAAAATAAATACAAGCCTTATATGTGACTCTCTAGCTTTCCAAAACACCATAAAACCTGTACATGGGGGTACTGTTATTCTCGGGAGACTTCACTAAACACAAATATTAGTGTTTTAAAACAGTAAAACATATTACAACAATAATATAGTCCATAAAAGTGCAGTTTGTTTGTACAAAAATCCAAAAAACTTAACTTTTACTTAAAATATCATCGTTGTAATACAATTTACCAGTTTAAAGCACTAATATTTGAGTTCAGCGAAGTCTCCCGAGTAAAACAGTATCCCCTATGTACAGGTTTTATGGTGTCTTGGAGAGTTACAGGGTCAAATATAGTGCTTGCGAATTAAATTCTCTGCACTTTCTTCCTGTGTTGTCAGGCATGTCAATCACATTTTAATTAATCAAATCACATAATTATATTAAAAGATTACTTAAATATACATGTAGAATTGTATTATATATGCATTTATAGGTATTTAAATTCTAAGTGTATACTAATGTAATCTTTTATGTATATATATATATATATATATATATATATATATATGCGGTTATTTGTATTTTATATATAGATAGATATATATAGAATGTCATTCTAAATGTATTTTGTTACCAATATATATATATATATATTAATAACAAAATACAGTTAGAATGAAATTACATATGAATATATAATTTATATTAAATTTTGTTTCAATATTTTATTTATTTTATTATTTTATTTATTTATTATTGTAATTATACGTATATATATATATATATATATATATATATATATTTTATATATATGTAACGTCATTCTAAGTGTATTTTAATACTAATATATGTACGTATATTAGCATTAAAATACACTTTGTATGACGTTACATATATATATACACACACACACACACACACACACACACACACATTTCTTTTTTATTTTATAACATGTTTAATTTTTTTTTTTATTATTATTATTCCCACCAGCAGGGGGACTGTCTGACATTTCAGACAGTCCCCCTGCTGGCAGATCCACAGCCAGCTATAGGGGGCCATATGATCACTCTTTGAGAGCGATCACATGGCCTACGGGGGCCTCATTTGCCGGGGGAGGGCTGCGTGGGCTGTCAGGCAGCCATCCAGAAGAGGATCGCGGCGGAGGCAAGTACCTCCGATCTCCAGGGATAGAAAGACGTTACGGCGTTCTATGCTGCCGCAACGGCTTTTTAAGCCCACTAAATGCGGGACGGCATAGAACGCCGTAACGGCGTTAACGGGTTAAAAGGTTTGTGCTGTGGCGCTAAATTTTTGGGGGGTTCCATGATGTTGGTACACTATGTCAAAGGGTTCCACTGGAAAAATTAATTGGGAACCTCTGCCTTACTGTATGCTTTTCTGGGTGTCATCGCCTAACGCACGTGGCTTTGTAGTTCATATCACTCAGTGCATACCTTTTAAGAGGAAGTATTTTTTTAAGTGAGGGGCTGTGGCTATTGAGGCAGGTGTAATGATGTTTGAATGCAAGGAATGTGTTTATGTAGTGCTACTGTTTGAATGTAGGGGTGTGTGTAATGTTCGTGTCTCCATGCAGCCACACACAGAAAAAAATCCACACAAAGATACACTTCTATCTCACCCTTGCCAAACATGCAAAACTCTACATGAAATTTTACTTCAGATGATGCTCCTTATTATGCTAACTAGGAGTTAATAAATCTGGAAAACAGAATGCCAATGTATTCAATGTAAGTCCAGGTCCTAGTAGCCAATCAATATATAAACACTTTGCTGAGGAGGGGGAGGCACAATGAAGGTAGAGAGGCACACAAAGGGGTTTTGGGTAACAAAGAGATGCAAAGAGGGGCAATTTTTGTTTTGCAAGTAGCTGATCTTGCTAAAATAGTCTTTCACTGGCCATAAACCCATCAATCATATATGGATGCTCTAACTCTTTATTTTTGTAGCAGGGAAATTCACATCCAATTTGGTTTATATTCTCAAGTAATTCTCACTGCAACAGAGATCCCTTTGAAAATAGCAGGGATCTATGGGCTAAAGAAAATCAACTGAATCAGTGAATGAATAGACCCCTATATCCAGTGCCACATTTACCCCTCTCTGACTTTATACTACAGACTCTGCCTCTTCTCACCTGTTCCATATCCTCTGGTGGGATTATAACTATTCACAGGCTGTGCTCAGATGAAAGGACGGATGAATACTTGTTTTACTGAGAAATCCTTGTGTGCAAGACCATTACATATCACCATCGGCTGTTCTCCTTTGCACTTATCTATTAAACTCCAATATCCTTACTGTTATAAAGGTCAAAGTTTCACTGTTGTCATTTTTCAAGGTTGTGAAATTCAGGACAGAGGAGAATGAACCAATCTTGAAAGCTTTGCATTTTTTTTTTTTATAACTGAGAAGTAGACAGTGAAAACGAAATGGCACTTTGTAAAACAGAATACAGGGCAGGTAATTTCTTAATATAAATGCCCTACATTAAATATATTGCACTGCAATTATTTCTCATATGCGCACACACATACAAATGGTTTCTTTTTTTATTTTGCCTTTAACTAAAACTGGGGGTTTTGAGGTATCAGTTGCACAGTCCCCAAGTCTCCTATTGCTAGTGTGGACGTTCCACTTCCACATTAGCAGTAAAAATTTCATGTATATTTAGATGGCAGTGATAGGATAAGCCAACCTCTTAACAGTATGTAGTGGTTTGGTGCTTATATTATCCCTTTAACTTTCACATGCAGTCCTTACAGCTTTACTACTGCTCAGAAAAACCAACGTTATAACACGATGTACAACATTATTAATAAATAAAAAAAAGTTAAAAAAAAAACAAAAAAAAAAAAAAACAGGAAATACTCAAGTCTGGGAGGGAAGTGCACGAATTATTTATTATATGATAATAATAATGACGCCTACCCACCATAACTACAACCAAAACTACAAATTGCACTAAAGGTGTGGGTGCCGGGATTACACCTCTAATCACAGAGGAATCCATCCATAAGACATTGCTTAGCTAAATGTATTTTTTTCCCTGTAGTACACATTACATGGCAAAACTGTTCATGCAATTAACTACAGCACAGAGGGAAAAGTGAAGTAGGTGGTGGATTTGGCAAACATAAGCCATTACAAATGACCACGGTGAAGGCAACGTGGACGATAATGTCAGGGGTCATTTTTATTTTTAGTGCAGGTTGTTGTTGCTTCTCCAAATTAACCATTATCATTGCCTTGGCATATAACACTATGCTTGATTAGATAACCGACCATTGCTGCCTATGGGGATTACTGGTTGCATAAGGTTACATAAAATATGTCTCCTACTCTAAGAAATAATTATCTTCCATTAACTCTTTAACTGTCAGTTAACCCTTTCAGAAAAGATGACTCCTCACCATTAACATTTTCCAGCCCGTTTATAGCTCACCATTCTGAAGTAGGCAGCTATGTTTGAGTATAACCAGCGCATGGTCACCAGAACTCTGCCAGGAATCAGCTTCACTGAGCTACTACTGCATTAGGAAGCAAACAGCGAATCTCCACTAAGGGAGCGTCTGCAAACCACTCGCATGCTGGAAACAGGCGCAGCACTGGTATTGTAATATAAATAGATAGTACACTTTATCCACATCCTCAGAGCAATTCAGAACTATGTCCTTCGGAACGATAAGAGCAATAAAAATAGCTTTTAACGCCGGTTCCGTAATTTTCTAGGTAGGGTACTTTGTACACAGTCCCTTGTGGCTGGATAGCTAGGATTCTAGTATGGGTTCCAGAGGGCGGAGATCTGCCTAGCTGTAATTATGTGACCTTGCCCTGCTGTCAGAGCATCCCCTTCTGCTAGCATCTGGGATAAAACGCGGCAAATTCTAAATAAACACAGTGCTCCTCAGTCTACTAGTGCAGAACGAGGGAATCTTAGAAATGTTACTGATAGGGTTATTTACTGAAGGGAATTTCAAACAGAGTAATTCACTGAACAGTGAATTGAACGAAATTAAAATCTAAATGGCTAAATAGCCAAGCTGTGACTATAGCAGTGTTGCAGAATTATTATTTTATATTTTAAGTTTTGCAGTTCTGCTTCCAATTCTCCTATATTTAACAGCTAATGGACAGAGGTGTCCCCAGAATTAGGCCAGTGCCACCTCATGCATGCCTCCTTCCATCATTGTCATCGGCTGGGGCAGGATGGGATGGGCTCCTGCTGCTAAAGTGCTCCCTGCATAGTCATGCCTGCTGCACAGCACATCTAATGATGTGTTATTGATACCGGAGAAACTGACGGAAGCCGAGCACAGAGAGATGGACACAGGTTTCTTCAGGAAGGAAGAGATCTTTATTCGATTCACCGACCGGGACTCAGAGGGACTAATGTCACCAAAAAACAGCAAAGTCTGAGCCCTGATCATACAGTGTAAGTCCCTTATATAGGTATATAGCTCCTCCCATAATCAGCTCCACCCACACGTACTCTTACCCAATCAACAGAATAAAGACTAACTTCCTGTTTGACCACATGGCTTGCCCAGCACAATGGAGGAGGGGAATTCTCTATATTCTGTATTTCTGCACATGCTCCGTACACTACTGATTGTATCGTTGCCACGTGCAACCAACCGACCGATACATCAGTATATGCACGTACACATACCACGTGGCAATCTCGGCCTACTAAATTTATTTTTACCGAGATTCCACCACATTCCCCCCTTTGATGCTTCTGATATTTCATTATTCCAGATGCATCACTTAATCAGAGTTTGCTTATACCTCAAGTTGCCATAAACCAGACTAGACTTTGCGACTCCCTAAAGATACGAATCCCTCAACATTCCTCTTCCTGTACCTGTTCTCCTTGATTAAGAGCCTCATACCTATAAACAGCCATTATCTGTGCAGCAGCCTTTCTCTCTGCTATATTTTCTATGATGCTCTGCACAGACCTAACTACCAAAGGAATCAGACATGGCAGGAGAAGACATAGCATCAAGATTAGCATGACTCCACCTACCAATGCCTTGAGTCCTCCAAGCTGCTCATACCAATTACCAAACCAACTACTCAGATTATACCCTTTCCATACTTGAGTAGGCACATGTGCTAGTTTAACCATATGGCTAGTAAGCTCAGCTATTGCCCTTGCCCTTCATCATCTATTTGAAGACAACAATTGCTTAGATTAAACTTCCCACATACACCTCCCTCTACTGCCAATAGGTAATCCAAGGCTAATCTATTTTGGTAAACGGCTGTCCTCATCCTAGTGTTATGTTTTGCTAGAAGATTGAGCGCTTGCGATGTTTCATTGGTAATTATCTCAACCACTGCCTGTAACCTTATGATACGGTTGAGCAAATATATTGGGGTTCTATATCCAAAAGTACCATCTTCTGCCCACGTAGCTGGCCCATAATAATCTATAATACGCTGGGGAGGCCACTCATTATCTTCCCAAGTACCTATCTCTAGGGGTCCCCTTTTCTTTCTATGATTCACATCATATACTTTAACTCCCAAAGTCTCTCCTGTTTCAATTGGCAACAAGAAGAAGGATGGTTTGAGCATACCTAATACACATAACTCCGAATAGGCTTTCTTACCACAGATCCAGTACAAATTTGCTGGAGCTTTCCAACTAGATGTAGCAGATAAGTCAAACCACACATCCTTTAAATTGGTATAAATTGCAAACGGATTAGGTGGTTCTGAGACATTTGAAGCTGACCACCAAGTTGTATCTTTTGTATCATCATCATAAGCTTTTTGCCCTAGACAAGTCAATTCTCCTACAGATGTATTAAACATTATTCCTTTCCTTGCTATGCAAACATAACCTATAATGGAGGTCTTTAATCGCCACTCAGATTTACCTCTAACACTCATTTGATAATCAGTTTGAGAAGATATTATCTGTTCAACTGTCTCAGAACCGGAATACATTACCTCCTTTGCTTCCCATGGCCATTGGTCTCCCATGTTAGTACCTCCACACACATAGCAGTTACATTACATTACGACTACCAGCAATACTCTCGGCTAAATCAATAAATAAGTTCTACGCGTTATGGGGGATCTTATTTTCCACACTCATCTCCTCATAGAAGGAATGGAAGACCTGATGAGTCTGGGTTGCCACAGTATCGGTCTCAATCCCTATAAATAATATTGTCCCAGGATCCAAACCTGTTCCATATATCTGGAACCCAAATAAGTTTCCAAACCTATCTATAAATAGTTCTGGGTCATTTATAAGTATATGGACTGGGTTACACTCCATAGACTTACAATATGGTTTGGTAGGCAACTTAGTAACAATCATATCCTTATCTACTGTCTGTCCCCAGGTTGCCCACCCTACACAGGACCAATACGGACAGTAATTATAATCTTTATTTGGGCATTTTGGATCCATATATTTGTACTTACTACTGGGGCAAATATACTTATCATTAGACCCATACGTTCTTTCCCATTTAAGATCACCACATACATTCCACGGTTTCCTACCACCTGATATCGCCTTACATGCATCAAATAGCAGAACACCTGAAGAATGTACGGTTTCTAGTATGGTCTTATTTATCAGGGTCCCCTGTGAGTCTCCATTCCGAATAGTCAGCCAAATTGTACGGGGTTGATACTCTGGACTGAAATACTTCGGTTCTCCTGCTCCTAAATGGCATACACTAATCTATACCTAAGTACCTACACTTAGATACATGTCCTTTACACTCATATTGTGAATGCCAAATAAGGGTCTGGGAAATGTGATTGCCTGTTTTTGTAGTCTTAATGCAAACCTCACAGCCTGGTGTGTCGGTACGTCTACCTTCCTGAATAATTAAAAACACACATATATACATTATCAAACACATCACTCCTGACATCTTTTTCCTGACTCTTCGACCGTGCGATGGCACCTCAGCTTCCAGGTGTGAGGGCTGCAGGGAATGGAGTCCTTCCTGATCCTCACTTTTCTTCACAGAGATCCCTTTGAGACACTCTGACTATGTAACGTAGGCAGGTGGTCAGGCTTTATTATGGCCGTCAAAACACCTACTTGCTGATCTTTATGATTACTCTAGAAGTCCCAATATTTCCTCGTCACTCCGACTGAGTTGCACGCTTCAACCGGATCTTGCAGGGATTCTCAGGATCTGGTGTAACTTGCCAAGAATCTACTGCTGCTGGTTTAACCCTGGAGTGATGAATCCACGGAGTCACTTCGGCCACCTTTATAGCTGTTGGGGTAGACAAAAGAACAACATAAGGACCTCTCCACTTTGGCCCCAATGGTACACTGTTCCACTCCTTTATCCAAACTTGATCTCCTGGATGATAAGAATGGACAGGTGGATAAATATTCACAGGTAACCTATCTTGTACCCATTTCTGTACCTCCTCCATAGTTTTACTCAACTCTACAACCTGCTGCCAGGTAATTCCTTCTCCTAACTGACTTAAATCCCCCCTTAAGTTACCAAGTACGGGAGGTGGACGCCCATACATAATTTCAAAAGGTGAGAGACTCATCCTTCTGGTAGGTGTACTACGAATGCGCAACAGAGCTATTGGCAAAAGAACATTCCATTTAAGTTGAGTTTCTTGACACATCTTTGCCAGTTGGTTCTTAATAGTTCTGTTCATCCTTTCCACTTTCCCAGAACTCTGAGGCCTATATGCCGTATGAAGTTTCCACTTAATACCGAGCATATGAGTCAGTTGTTGTAGGCACTGGTGAACAAAGGCTGGACCATTATCCGATCCTATAGAACACGGTAGTCCATATCGGGGTATTATTTCCTGCAACAAAAACCGCACAACTTCTCCTGCTTTCTCTGTATGAGTAGGACATGCTTCTACCCATCTTGAGTAGGTACACACAACTACTAGTAGATAACGATGTCCACCGGATTTAGGCATTACCGTATAGTCTATTTGGAGATCAGACATAGGGAGTCCTCCCATATACTGGACTCCGGGTGGTTTCACTGGACCTTGCCTTGCGTTGTTTTTGGCACATAACACACATCTTCCTACAATGGCTTGAGTCAAATTGGACAATCTTGGTATGTAGAAATGCTTCCTAAGAGATTCTTCCATACTATCTCTCCCGGAATGTGTCCCATTATGATAATTCTGGACAATTTCTACGGGGTTCTGGATGGGAAAATCACGAAGGTCCGGTCTACTTGAAAACACTTCATCCATCACCTCCAGGCAATCATGTTGACTCTCAGTAGGTTGTGGCAAAAGGGTAGCTGGATTCAAGGTATTGACAGTCTCAAGATGCACTCTTGGGTTCTCACATAACATAGCTTGATACTTAGTCATGCGGCTATTGCTAAACCAGTGATTGCCTTTATAGTCTTGCAAAGTCTGTACTGCGTGCGGGACTCGCACATAGAGTTCCTGACCCAGAGTGAGCTTATCAGCTTCAGCTACCAGCAGGGCGGCGGCAGCTACGGCCCTTAGACAAGGTGGAAGGCCACTGGCCACTGCATCCAGTTGTTTGGACATAAATGCACCAGGTCGTTGCCATGATCCCAAGTACTGTGTCAGTACTCCCACAGCCATCCTTATTTGCTCGTGTACGTATAAGTAGAATGGACGTGTATGATCAGGTAGACCTAATGCTGGAGCGCTCATCAATGCCTTCTTAACATCCTCAAATGCTTTCTGCTGTTCGATAGTCCACAGGAAGGGATCGTGTTCTGTGCCTTTTATAGCTGCATAAAGGGGTTTTGCCAATATCGCAAAACTGGGAATCCATATCCTACAGAAGCCTGCTGCCCCCAAGAACTCTCGCACCTGTCTTCTATTCTTGGGTGTTGGTATTTGGCATACAGCTTCTTTTCTCTCTGGCCCCATTATCCTTTGACCTTCAGAGATATGGAATCCCAGATACTTGACAGTTGGCTGGCACAACTGGGCTTTCTTCCTGGACACCTTGTATCCTGCCTTCCAAAGAATGTGCAGTAAATCATGTGTTGCTTGCTGACATATCTCTCTTGTAACTGCCGCTATCAACAAATCATCTACGTATTGTAGTAGTACACATTCTCCTGGGATGGACTTGAAATCTAGTAAGTCCTGACTTAATGCTGAGCCAAATAGGGTAGGTGAATTCTTAAACCCTTGGGGCAATCTTGTCCAAGTCATCTGGCGTTTCGAGCCCATTACAGCATTTTCCCATTGGAATGCAAAGATACACTGGCTTTCTGTAGCAATTCGTAGGCAAAAGAAGGCATCTTTGAGGTCCAAAACTGTGAAGTAAGTAGCCTCGCCTGGAATTAAAGCAAGCAGGTTATAGGGATTGGGCACAACTGGATGTATACTTACTACCGCATCATTGACTGCTCTCAAGTCCTGCACAGGGCGATACTCATCTGTCCCGGGCTTTTGAACAGGCAACAATGGGGTGTTGCAGGGGGAAGTACAGAATTTTATCCAAATAAGACTGTATGTTCTTCTTTGCCTTTTGTGGAATATGATATTGTCTTAGGCTCACTGGATAAACCCCAAGCTTTAATTCAATCCGTATAGGTGGGATATTGCGAGCAAGTCCTGGTGGGTTACTCTCTGCCCATACTCCTGGTACATTAAACAAGGATTCATCACTCTTAGGGTTTTGGCTTGTCAACACTGTATAAAGTCGCCACTCTTCTTCCTTTGGTACTGTCACGGCTTACCTTGGTGGGAGTCCAGTGTGCAGAGATATGCTCACCCTTGCAATTAAACACAGGCCAAGGTGGTCAGGGAAGAACTCACCTGGCCTGTGAGTCTGTGCACGGGGGCTGTTCAGGATAACCAGGTCAAAGTACAGACAAGGACTAGAGCAGGAGAATAGTCGTGGGTAAGCCAGTGGTCAGAGGATGCCAGAATTCAGGATAAACAAGAACAAAGCCCAGGTCAGAAGCCGAAAACTAACAGGACAACAGGAACTCGAAATAACAGGAACCAAACAAGGAAACCAGAGTCAATGAACTGGCACTGCCTTCTGGGAGAGGCAGTGTTATATACCTGGCTAACGGCCATCAGCTTCAGGTGTGCTCAGAATATTGGAGCAGCCACAGATAACGGCCAGCCCCCAGTGCTGGATACAAGGCAAGATCAGACTATGGGCAATACTTGAACTGTAAGGTGGCTCTGAGGAGAAACAACAGGCCCAGGACCACAAAGTACCCAGGTTCAAATCCCTTGTTGGGCACTTCTGGGGCGACCTCATCTTGCAGTCTGGATGTCGCGGCGAGAACCGTGACAGTACCCTCCCGTCAAGAACGCCCTCCGGGGGGGCGGGGCCTGACCGCTGCAGGGAGAGGACGCAGACCTGGTTAGCTCCTGCCCTGCAGCAACAATTAAGCTGAATTAAATTTCGGCCCAAAAAGGCTACCAACCAGCAGGTGACATCCAGGGGCACACAACCATGCCACCCAAACGACAGAATTGGTATACACCACCTGCCCTACCTATGAGGCCTACATGCGTGGTCGGCGCGAGGGAGACGGCCGCTCCCCCGCTGACCCCCACGGCTGGCAAGCGGAGACCAGACCCTAGTTCCCCCCCCCTCTGGACCGGTGGGGGTTATCCTGGTCTACCCTCGAGAGACCCTGGCACGACCCGGCGAGAAAGCTGAGGAGACACAGGGTCCTACAACAAGCGATGGCACTACACCTAAAATGGCGGAGACCGCATGCTCCCCCTGTACTCACAGCGAGCAGCAAGACATAGGCTGGACAGGGCAGTACCTGCCATCAAGCCACATACACACCCAAACGAGACCACACGGGTGCAGGCACAGACATCTCCAGTAGAAGGGTGGCAGCAGCGAGACACTCGCCAGCAGCAGGAGACCGAGGACAGGTCAGATGGCAATAGGAGAAGGCAAGTAATCGAGCAGAGGCACACTAACCTGACCTCCCACCAGCCTCACAGTGAGGGCTTGTCCCCAACGAATAAGGCAGAAGTGCTAGAGGAGAAGGAGACCTTACAGCATGTACCCCCACCAGCGACCGTTAACTTTACCGCCAAGTACAGCGCACTTACAGCGGAGACTTTACAGTGAAGCCACAACAGCACCAAGTACAAGCCAGAGAGCTCACCTCATGGCAGTACCAGGGAGTACCGCTCCAGCGACAGTCCCTACCTGCAGACCCACAATAAATCGGGACAGCCTGCAATGCTCAGCTTGGAAACAAGACTCTGTGCACCTCCGGTCGGGAATTGGTTAACCTGTCCTCACCGCATGGACTTAATGGCCATCCACCTTACCCACTGTAAAACGGGGGAAATGGCACTCAATTCACCTGGAAAATGAACGCTATCCTGTCTCTCACCACCTTTTATTTTCTCATATGATGCATATGTACAGCATATACAGTACTGGCAAGTATGCACCCACAACTCATTCAGCGTGTCCTAAAGTATACAGCATAATGCTACCTATATTGATCTACTTTACTTTAGAAAGCACTCATATGTGGAATACCATGGCACACACACACAGCTCTTAGGTGAAATGGTGTCTCACTGTGTGCTCATAGATAAATGCAACATACCCTGCCAAGCTACTCACACACATGAATAAGCCTGTTAGCTAATTGTCTTAATCGACTTGATGTTTTCTTTAATCTAAGTTTCAACGTTCTCATATAGTCACACAAGTTTAGGTGATCCACACTGACCGCTTAATATGTATTGTCGTAATGTGTAACATGTCTGCTTAACCCCTTAAGGACCAAACTTCTGGAATAAAAAGGAATCATGACAAGTCACACACGTCATGTGTCCTTAAGGGGTTAATTTACAATCAGAACAACTTTACATGTTTCAGCCTAGCATCTGACACAGCATATTAACCTACTACGTAGAAAACAAAAGCGTTGTTTTTATATGTTATGTTTTCTCAATCTCTCTAAGCGATGTACATCATTAATGTTTTATCCTGTTTATATAACTACTAAAAAAGTGCAATGTCATTAATGCCATGTAACAATGCGTGTTTGCAAACTTGAATGCACCAGCTATTGTGGCAGTGTAAATTCACATGTTAACCTTATGCACGAACAAAAATAAAGAATTTTAAAAAAAAAAGAACGCCCTCCGGGCGTGAACAGGCTCTGCTTGGAAATCGTACTCTTCATCTTCGGTCTCAGTATCACCAAGAAAGTCTTTATAATTAAGGTATCCAGAGCAGAGTCCATTTACATCCTGGAATTTTATGGTACCAGTTTCGGGTACTAAAGGGGAGAGGCCAAGGTCATTCATGGACTTGGAACAGGCGGTAAGTACCTTGATCCCAGGAGTCATTCTCTCTGTACTTTTTTCCTTAGGTGCATCGCTAGGTAGTTCTCCTTTGGGCAGGTAGGAAGTGGTGATGGTGCTTGCTTGAATAGTAGTTTCTTCAAGAAGAGGTACAGATGTTTCTGGAGCAGGAGGTAGAGATTCTTCAGGGGTACTGGTAGCTGATTCTAGAGAAACACAGGTTGTATTAACTACCGTGGTCTGAGTACTCTTATGTGTCACAGAGCGTGGACCAGACTGACAGCGACTTTGGCGTTTCTCAGGCAGAGGTGCAGACTTTGCCGGATGGGTATGCATAACCCCAACTTGAATGGTCTCTGGCCGATGTGGGCGAATTGGGCAGAGTGAGATAAAGTGCCCTCTTTCACCACAGTAAAAACAAAGGCCATGATTTCTCCGCCGGTCTCTTTCTTCACTAGTCGACTTGAGCTGGACCAATCCTATTTCCATAGGTTCATCTGAGTCAAGAGGAAGGTAGTATTGCTCTGGGGCCTTCCTAGGAACAGGAGCATAATGAGGCAGCACGGGGTTGTGGTATTGGTACAGGTTCCCTTTGTTTCTGGGAATCTGGGATCCTCTGGGACGTGGTGCTGGTTTAGGCACAGCGGTCTTGCTAGGAGTCTTGCACCGTGCTTCCATGGCAGTCATGAAAGCATCCCATCCAGCAAGGACAGGACTCTGAGACTGCAACATTTCATGTGCCTATTGTTTAATTTTTCCAGACAGCAGGTTAATAGCTGTTTGGACCCTTATGAAGTCATTAGCATAAGTCCGAGACTTCAGGGAAAACACCAATTCACAATCCACTTTAAAGCATAGGAAGGAAGCATGGCTACCATCAAATCTCTCCGGCATAACTGTAAATGGTTCAGGATAAACAGGTTCCAGGGCTGGGCCTACCGTGCCTTTACGAAAACGAACTTCTCGCTGCAGCTCCAAGACAGTCTGGGCCAGGCTGGATACTTGCTGGGTAAGCAGTTGAGACATCTCTGCAGACTCCATTATGGTCAGTTCATTCTGTCATGGCTTACC
Source organism: Pelobates fuscus (assembly GCF_036172605.1). Taxonomy (NCBI): domain Eukaryota; kingdom Metazoa; phylum Chordata; class Amphibia; order Anura; family Pelobatidae; genus Pelobates; species Pelobates fuscus. Next base: position 252,630,575 of record NC_086319.1, on the reverse strand, counting down.
CTGGTGGGAGTCCAGTGTGCAGAGATATGCTCACCCTTGCAATTAAACACAGGCCAAGGTGGTCAGGGAAGAACTCACCTGGCCTGTGAGTCTGTGCACGGGGGCTGTTCAGGATAACCAGGTCGAAGTACAGACAAGGACTAGAGCAGGAGAATAGTTGTGGGTAAGCCAGTGGTCAGAGGATGCCAGAATTCAGGATAAACAAGAACAAAGCCCAGGTCAGAAGCCGAAAACTAACAGGACAACAGGAACTCGAAATAACAGGAACCAAACAAGGAAACCAGAGTCAATGAACTGACACTGCCTTCTGGGAGAGGCAGTGTTATATACCTGGCTAACGGCCATCAGCTTCAGATGTGCTTAGAATATTGGAGCAGCCACAGATAACGGCCAGCCCCCAGTGCTGGATACAAGGCAAGATCAGACTATGGGCAATACTTGAACTGTAAGGTGGCTCTGAGGAGAAACAACAGGCTCAGGACCGCAAAGTACCCAAGTTCAAATCCCTTGTTGGGCACTTCTGGGGCGACCTCGTCTTGCAGTCTGGATGTTGCGGCGAGAACCGTGACAGGTACTGATATTGTCATTATACCTGAGGGTCCATTAAACTTCAAGGATGTTGTTCCGTTAGGCAGAAATGTTATCTGTGCTTGTAATTTCGATAACAAATCTCGCCCTAGCAATTGGACTGGACAGGCATGTAAAGGAACTGATCTTTTACTACGTGGCCTCCCAGTGTACAGAGTCGACTTTTAAGAACCTATTACGCTCCTATTACGGTGATAGTTCTTCCTGAAGGAGGAGCGACTAGGTCAGTCACCACAGAATGTTCAGCACCAGTGTCGATCATGAAAGAACTCCTTTTTCCCCCTATTGCTACATCGACCATAGGCTCCGCTCGGCCAAGGGGGATGGAGCCTGGTCGGTATCAATAGTCCTCCATGACAGTGTCAGCCAAACCAACAAAGTCCCTATCTTCTCTCTCTCTGGGTCTCTGCGCTGCTGGGTAATACCTATCCCCACTAACGCTACCTCTATTGTTCCCACCATTTCCTCCAGGGCCTCCTCTTCCTCTCGCTCTGCCTCTATAATTATTGCTATATCCTGCCCTTGTTCTATCTCTCTCTCTCTCATGTTGTTCCCTCTGTGGACACTCACTTCTCCAATGCCCTTCTTCCCTACAATACGCGCATTGGTTCCTACTTAAAGGCTCCCTATTCCACTTATTCTCACCTTTCTCGGTTCCCCTATACACTTCCTTCTCCCTTCTATCTACACCCGCGATAGCTACAGCTAACATATCTGCTTTCCTTCTCATCTTTCGCTCTTCTTCCTTTTTCGTCTCTGTCTCCCTATTCATATATACCTTATTCGCTATCTCCATTAGTTGAGTTATAGACATCCCTACAAACCCTTCTAACTTTTGCAACTTTCTTTTTATATCTCCGTAGGCCTGGCTGACAAAGGCAGAGTTAACCATCTGGGAATTCTCAGGAGCCTCTGGATTAAAGGGGGTATACAACCGGTATGCCTCCAATAATCGATCATAAAAGGCGTCTTTGACATATTGATCGCCTTTTTCCCTCCGGCTTTCATGCCAGCAATAATGGCGTCCCTATAAGCTTTTAAATGGGCCATGTCTGCGCCATTAACATTCCAATTCGGATCTGTATTTGGATAATGGGCTGCGGCCCATGCTGCGGGGTTGGCCTGAATCTGAGTACGGGCCACTTCTTCCAGCGCTTTAATTGCCGCCTGATTTATCCGTGTTCTTTCCTCGTTATTGAACAATGTCATAAGCAATTGCTGGCAATCAGCCCAAGTGGGATTATGTGTCTGGATTATGGAGGTAATCAAATCTGTCATGGCTTGAGGTTTATCGGTGTAGGAGGAATTATGGGTCTTCCAGTTAAAGGGAACGTAAACAAAGACGGGATCAGCATGTTGTAATTGGGCGTCACCGTTAATATGTGTAGGGCCCGGTGTCAGTCGGAGAGGCATTTGATAATGTCGGGGTTGGAGGGTACCGGTCAGTTGTCGGGTTAGTATGGGGCTTCGTTGAGGGATGTCAGTTATGAGTTCCGGTCGAGGGATAGAAGACGAGGGGAAGGGGACACTTTCTCTTTACTGAAGGGAAGATCAGTGAGTAGAATATTCCGGGCCGGGCTGCGAGGAGCCTGACCAGGAACTAGAAATGACGTCAAATCTGGATAGGTGGGGTTAACAGGGGTAGGTACCGGAAGGGGAGGGTTTAAAACAAGTGGGCTAGACTCTGAGCTAGAGGAGGGGGTAGGTGGAGACAACGGGGCAAGGGGAGTAGTGTTACCAACAGCACCTCCTCTTCCTCTTCCTGTAGAGGAGGAGTAAGGGGGCTGCATGGGGATCTCGGACTCAGGCGGCGTGTCCAGAATGGGCGTGGTCACGGCCTTAGTGGACAACCGAGTTCTGGCCACCATGAGGCGACATTGCTCCTCGTGGCATACCCTGATCCATTTTGGCAAGTCATTTACGGCCCGCTTCCAACAATCAATATACGGAAACTGGCCGTAAAGTTCAGGCCTACCCGATACAGCCACCAGATTAGGATCAAAGCTACCACGTGGTGGCCATGCAGCCACCAAAGTAGGCCATTCCCTACTACATAAAGTAGTCAGGCGTGTTGGAGACATCTTTACCCCCAAATCATATACATTATATCCCTTCTTAAAGTTTTTTAGCATACATTCTAAGGGATCAATAATCTTTGAATCCGACGCACCCAAACTTAGCAACGGAGCGTCGTCTCCAACAGAAGCAAACAACACACTTCCAACAGTCACACTCGTTCCCCATGGCAACAGCACCATGTGGTACAGTTACTAGGCCAAACGCACACAACAAAACATACAGGGAATTCCCGTACACACACAGCTGTTACACCAGTCACTAAATAACTATTACTGTACCTTTTGGCGAAACTATACAATCACCCACGTTATAATTCTCAGTATCTGAATTACCCGTCTATAACACACCCCAGTAACATCGTCTTTACAAACAGTAGTTATAGTACGGTTAGCATTGGTTAGAGTACAATTTAAAGTCACAGTTCAATTAGTAGTGGTTATGGTGTTAACATACAACATAAATGGGGGGCGGAGCCAAGCTACCATGCTGAGAGGTCGCACAGGAGATGAGCTCCGTGCAGAAATGCTCTAAATAAGCCAAAATTGGGGCAAAAACCACAAATAAGACGGTCGGGCGACCTGGGGAAATGAGAACCAAACCGTGGGGCCAAGACTCAGGTATCCCGACCGAAATCGGAGGCATCTAACCACGGATAGATCCGAGGCCTACTCAGACCAAACGAGGGAAGCGGACGATCTCCACACCGCCTGCAGCCACGCACCTGGAGGTCTCCCGGTACAATTCCAACCCCCCCCCCTGCCGGTGAGGGATATCCCGGCACCTAAAACTTCAAGCTTGAGACACAGCAGCAAATCCGAAACGGGATCTGCCCCACACAGCCGGACCAGCACTGGCAAATATTAGGCCACTGGGACGCAGCTAAGATGGCCGCCCAGCAAAGGCCCCAAAAGCGGAGCACGTACACCCAACCACCCACGCACCCCCTAGGGGAGTTCGACCGGCTCTGCAAGAGCCTTTGGACCATGCTATATAACCATGGAATGACTTACCACCGGGCAGCAAGACTAGTGGCTACATGGATTCGGCCAGCGACCCGTCGGCGCCATTATAGGCACCCGCCACAGGCACCCAGAAAGGCCGCCAAACTACGCAATCACCGCCGTTCACACTGTAATGGGCGCGGGACAACTAAATCAGCCTGCCATGCCGGCTACTCACCTGATCCGAGAAACGGCGCTCAGCAGAGCTCGACCCCATCCCTCCAAGATGCAACCGCAAACTGGGGTACCACACGGTCTCACAATCCACTGATTACTGGAGACAGACCTCAAAATAAGGCCCTGCACACGACTACAAGGAGGAAGAGCAAGGCGACTGAGCAGCAAGAAGCCCCGACGCGAAGCTGGTGGAGATCAGCGACAAAGCTCACTAAGGAACAATCTTCCTGGCCACTGGGACTGTACCCGACGGGCATGGGCTGAACCACTGACTCTCCGCAACCTACCAGCCACAATGACTAGACTTCCACGGACACACCAAATAATTTCCGACCAGCGGTATTTCTCACTCTTCATGTGTTTTTTTTTATTTTTGATATGCTATCTAAATTTTCTGGGCCCTGCATGCATGTATAACCGGCCCAAAGGCTGCCTTATGCTGAAAGGAGGGCTAACCTCCGACTATTCCCGACACCAGCTAATTGGACTCGGCAAACTCGCCAGACCCAAGAAGAGAAACAAGTTATTAACATGTTATATGCTATATCATATTCACTCTGTTTTACCTACTTAATGCATGATTTTTTTTGTACCACACGAGACAGCCAATGCCAGTGAACTACCACACACACAACTCCCACCCCACCACTCGCTCACTCCATAATTGAGCTGTGCATCACATATACACATAATGAGAGCAACGACACTCACCTATGTTGTCTTTAATGTATATAGATTCCCCTTGCATGTACAGCAGGCTACGTGTACCCACCACCTTGCGTTAGTTACTGTTCTTAAGACAACCGGTTCCCAGTGGTTTTATATTATTTTAGTTTTTATTGTGCTAGCTATATTTTGTCAGTGCAAATTATATATAGGCATCTTTATATACTCGCTCATGTAAGGGAGCGACTGGAAGCTGGCTGCAATTAATCATATGATTCTAACCACCTAACATAGCAAACCCAGCAACGTTAAGCAATACCTGATCACACTTATTTCATGTATTTTCACTATGATGTTTAAGCTCTCTCACAATAGAGATGTAAAGCAACGATAACAGATATTGCTGCACAGGAGAATAAGCAACATTAAACGTGACAATGCTGGCAATCTCAGAACCTATAGTTTAAAATGTATTTTATGTGACCTCATTTTTGTTTCTGCAAAAAAAAAAAAAAAAAAAGTGCAAGGTTTTTTGGATGCTACACTATTATAATTGCATGTTTCCTTTATGTTCGCACCAGCTGTTGTGGCAGTGCCATTTTGTCTGTTTACTCTATGCACTACTAAAATAAAGAATTTAAAAAAAAAAAACACAACATAAACGACAGTTATTAGTAGTTATTTACAGTATCAGTAATTATAATACATGGTTATGGTACCGTGCGCTATGATACAGTTACACACTATTCACACTCTCGCTAAACGGCAGAGCTCACGCTATCTAGCAAGATATACACTCTACTACAATCTTTACAATTTCCCAACTAATCTATTGGCCAGTACCTAGATGGACTACCTAAAACTATTTACATCCGTTTTGGTTAGCCATCTCTTCCCAAGCACCACATATAGCGAACTAGAGGGCGGAATTTACAACAAAACCCTTTTAGTCTATCTACTCTATCAATAGTCTAGTGGGTTCCAAATTTACACGCCTTCCCACTTAGCCAAGATAGGTTGAGATCTAGCTGACTGAATTTACACCAGTCGCCACTTAGTCTTCTGGTCCCTCCGACCTAGCGAACGAAATATACACCCTAGATACGCTAGTCTAGACAAGACACCGGTGTCCGGCTTGGGCTATTTACACAGGACCCAGCCTGACTCCAATACCAAAATTAAACGGGCTGACTACATGGCATTTAATTACGAGCGGTGCACCTTCGCTCCTTCCCTCCACTGGAGGGGGCCAATTCCATACACAATTCAAACCCCTTATGGGCCTACCGCACAATCGGTATCCAATACCCCTAGTGGGTCCACCGTCTAATACGGTAGTCGTCTTACCTCCTCGTTCCTGAACCTGAGTTCACACTCATCGACGGGGACACCCCAGCACTTACTACGTAGAGGCCGATGATCTCCTGGACAACAGACCAGTGGCGCCGAGACGAAAGGAGGTCCACGCAGAAGTTCAGGGGTGCAGCCGTAGGGAGCGTGGGCAAAGATAGACGCCTCTGCTTCTCAGCTACCGTTGAACGATGAGCTTCCCGGCCAATGCACCAAATGATACCGGAGAAACTGACGGAAGCCGAACACAGAGAGATGGACACAGGTTTCTTCAGGAAGGAAGAGATCTTCATTCGATTCACCGACCGGGACTCAGAGGGACTAATGTCACCAAAAAACAGCAAAGTCTGAGCCCTGATCATACAGTGTAAGTCCCTTATATAGGTATATAGCTCCTCCCATAATCAGCTCCATCCACACGTACTCTTACCCAATCAACAGAATAAAGACTAACTTCCTGTTTGACCACATGGCTTGCCCAGCACAATGGAGGAGGGGAATTCTCTATATCCTGTATTTCTGCACATGCTCCGTACACTACTTATTGTATTGTTGCCACGTGCAACCAACCGACCGATACATCAGTATATGCACGTACACATACCACGTGGCAATCTCGGCCTACTAAATTTATTTTTACCGAGATTCCACCACATTATTATTATCCTGCTTGGGAACAGTACCCTGGATATTGATTTCCAGGGAACTAAAGTAGGACAGGACTGCGAAGTTGGGGCTGTCCCGTCAAAAACAGGACTAATCATGGGCACTGGGACCCTGCACCTTGCGGAGACTGAATACTCCAATCCTCTGTGGTGGACCCAGGGCCTAAGACTCTTACACCAGGCAGCACATTCCCATGTGGATGTGTTGCCATTAAAGTTGCGGTCAGTAACTCCGGTGGGTGCAGACCAATTGAATACCTCCCTGGGTTGGGGAACACACACGCACACTGACAGGCATACACACACACTGACATACATAAAGGCATAAATGAAGGTAAAATTGTATACCTTTATAGCCACCCTCCAGTTCCCCTTATAGTGCTGGAAGGTTGTTTCCCTGGGGTACAGTATTTTGACTAAGGGAGTTGGAAGTTTGGTGCTGGCTCTTCCGGGCAAGCCTCCCTCTTCTCCCTCCAGCGCTGCTCCAGTCTGTGCCGAAAAGAATGGGTCCCGGTCCCGCTTTTAAAAGGATACAGGGCCCCTGCTGACAAAAGCCCAACAGGTGACCCTTAGTGCATGGCCCTGAGTGTCAGGGCCCCGGTGCAGTCGCACCGGCTGCACCAGCGGTAGTTCGGCCACTGGTCACAGTGATAAACACACACACTACACTCTACAGGCTTTGTAACACAAAACCACTACTACTACACCACACACACAAACACAGTTACATACACAAAAATTGCTATCCACAGAGGTGTATCTATCTGTGTAAATAAGAAACATTGTTCTTGTTAGAAATTACATTTTAGTTGCATAAATTGTTATAAGGAAGTCACCTAACATTTCTGGCATGACCTGCACCTAGCCACACCCCCAGCCACACTCCTAAAATGAAAGTGTTGTTCTTTGTCCAGTTGAAATTTTGGGAGGTATGCATTGGTGCCCCTTCGAGCGGCGTCCAGGGCACGTGCCATATACACACACATCAAAACAAATAGTTTTTTGTTACCTTGCTGTTGCATGTTTCTGGGGTTGCTGCGTGCCGAGTTTGTTTGCATGGATGAGGTTGTTTGTAGTGTGTGTGGGGAGAAATGGGGCTGTACTGAGTGAGGGTAAATAAGAGCAGGTGTGTGTAAGGGGAAAATAGTGGCAGTATAATTCAGGGTGAATAGAGGCTTTCGGGACAAACCTAGGTTAACCTTTAGAAAAAGTACAAATCTGAAGATTTTGGCCCCCTCAAAATTCAACACTGAAAATAAAACCCGTCCTAACAACCCAAGTGCCTCTGGGAATTTTCAATGTGGGAGCCTGAAATGCCTCACATGTAGTTTTATGTGTCACAAATGCACTCAGTTTGGACCCTTTAGGAGTGAGATAACGTATCCTATCAATGACAGGATTACCTGTAATTCTACGTTTGTGGTATACATTCTCACTTGTAAATGTGGCCTGCAGTATGTGGGCCAAACCACTAGGCCATTGAAAGTCAGATTTAGGGAGTATAAATATGCGATTTTACATAAAGATTGAAAGTCCTCAGTAGCATGTCATTGTGCATCTGTGCACAATAGTAATCCCTTAGATGTCTCTGTTATGGGCATTGAAACTATACCTAAATTTGGGGATACTGCTAAGTGTAGAAGAGTTCTCATAGATGCTGAATCCAAATGGATTTATAAATTAAATACTCTTACCCCACATGGCCTTAATGAGGAACTTGACCAACCAATTTCATATTAATCCTCTGATTTTTATTTATTTATATGCTTTTACATGTACCTATAGTTTCAATAGTTGTCTTATTGATACCAATTCCATATTGATCCCCTGATTTTTATTTATATTTTTTTTTGTGTATATGATTATAACATGTTCCAACATATACAGAATCAGGGTTACTGATCTATCTCTATAAGATATATTTATCTATAGCATTATATGTTTTTATTGTTGGTTTTATTCAAATTGTATGTTAAGTAAATTGTTCCACAGGAATGAACCCTGCATGGGTTAATTTGGTGCCTCCCATTTAGGTATATAAGCCTCCTTAGTGGAGAGGATCTGGAATCTTGATAAGAGACGAAACGCGTACACGTTCCTTTTCAACGTGATCATCATCTGAATCATCATCTACACGCTGCTCCACTTGCCTTGCCGCGGCCTTTTTTCAAGATACCGGCCACGGCGTACCCTGTGTTATCAGTCCGGTTGTGCTCCCCTTTACGGCTAACATTGGAAGATTCTTTAATTAATCTAATCCACGGAACATCGTTTGACAACTATGCCGTCTGACTCAGGTACCCGGGGTATGAGCTCGCTGGGTACTATACAGCTTCAAGCATCAATTCACCGCTAACCTTACTTACTACAGCTTCCATATTTGTGGAGGGTGTATTAAGGAATAATAGAAGAGATCAGAAATAGAGAGATTGGAGAATAAATAACCAGATTAAGGATGGATAGCACGGTGGACGTGTATATAGCAATATTCTGAGAAAAGCAATATGGGGTAATCTGTCATGATCGAAAAAATTAAAAAATATTCTCTAGGCATGTGCAAAATTTTCGGTTCGGTTCGGCATTCCGAAATTCTGAATTTTCGCAATTCGGGACTTCGGCACTTCAACACTTCGGAACTTCAGCAACTTCGGAACTTCAGCAGTTCGGAACTTCGGCAGTTCGGAAATTCGGCATCTTCGGAACTTCGGCACTACGGCAACTTCGGAACTTTGGCATTTCGGAACTTCGGAATTTTGGGACTTCGGCCCTTCTATTCCAGCCGCTTAGTCGATAACTCCCTAATTCCCACGGTATTAGGGAGCTATCTACTAAAAGGCTGAAAATACACACACACACACAGACAGTCATACACACACACACACAGACAGTCATACACACACACACACAGACAGTAATACACACAGGCAGACAGTCATACACACACATAGACAGTAATACACACAGGCAGAGAGTCACACTCACCTGACAATCACTCATTGTGGAGGCAGTGCAGCTCCTGGTGACTGTTTGGTGGGGAAGCAGGGACTCCTTCCTGCTTCCCCTGCAGCAGTTTTCCGGCGCTTTTAGCTCCGCCCCCGCCGCACGGTAAGCTCCGCCCCCGCTGCAAATTTAAAAAAAAAAAAAAAAAAAAATTTTTTTTTTTTTTTTTTTTTTTATTTAAATCCCGGCCGGCTGTGCGGCCGCACGGCGCCCCCTGCTCCATGGCGCCCTGTGCGGCCGCACAGCTCGCACACCCCTAAGGCCGGCCCTGATTCTACCCATCCCTAAGGACTCAGTACTTTTCCTTGTACTTCAAGATTTCTGTGAGGGTTTATTTTTCAGTATTTAATAAATTTGGAATTTGTATTCACATGATGGGTTTGCTATCTCCAATAGATCCCTGATGGGAAAATTTAAACACTATAGAGCTGTGTTAGTGATCTAGTTAGTGATTCCTAGCTTCTGCTGCATGACAAATGTCTGAACTTGCTATATACCATCAAGGTTACATTATTACAGCAATAAATACTGTTTGGCTGGAGGCTAATATAATTTTGCTACTAGCAATCTGTATCAGCTGTTACACTGTATACATATATCTTATCCTATTTCCGAACACAAGGATGCCTATTTATCTTGACTGATTCACATTTGCTGCTGTTTCTGGACGTTCAATTATCTTTTTAAACTGAATTTAAATTGATATATGTGCTGCTAAGTTCATATTGGACCTATTAATATTTACAATATTCCACTGCAAATAGCATTGCTTTTTTTGTGTGCACTTCTACTGCAAGTTAAAATCAGGACATTTGTTTTATTGTCACCATTACTGCTGCTAGTTTATCATATATTCACTATTTAGTACACTATCCTCTCTATTTATTTTTTGCATTGTTTCTTTCTATCTCACTTTGTCTTTTTATATATTCTAGCTTCTTTGCCGTTTCTACAGCAAACTCGCCAGACCCAAGAAGAGAAACAAGTTATTAACATGTTATATGCTATATCATATTCACTCTGTTTTACCTACTTAATGCATGATTTTTTTTGTACCACACGAGACAGCCAATGCCAGTGAACTACCACACACACAACTCCCACCCCACCACTCGCTCACTCCATAATTGAGCTGTGCATCACATATACACATAATGAGAGCAACGACACTCACCTATGTTGTCTTTAATGTATATAGATTCCCCTTGCATGTACAGCAGGCTACGTGTACCAAGCACCTTGCGTTAGTTACTGTTCTTAAGACAACCGGTTCCCAGTGGTTTTATATTATTTTAGTTTTTATTGTGCTAGCTATATTTTGTCAGTGCAAATTATATATAGGCATCTTTATATACTCGCTCATGTAAGGGAGCGACTGGAAGCTGGCTGCAATTAATCATATGATTCTAACCACCTAACATAGCAAACCCAGCAACGTTAAGCAATACCTGATCACACTTATTTCATGTATTTTCACTATGATGTTTAAGCTCTCTCACAATAGAGATGTAAAGCAACGATAACAGATATTGCTGCACAGGAGAATAAGCAACATTAAACGTGACAATGCTGGCAATCTCAGAACCTATAGTTTAAAATGTATTTTATGTGACCTCATTTTTGTTTCTGCAAAAAAAAAAAAAAAAAAAGTGCAAGGTTTTTTGGATGCTACACTATTATAATTGCATGTTTCCTTTATGTTCGCACCAGCTGTTGTGGCAGTGCCATTTTGTCTGTTTACTCTATGCACTACTAAAATAAAGAATTTAAAAAGGGAGCGACTGGAAGCTGGCTGCAATTAATCATAATTAATATAAGTGTGATCAGGTATTGCTTAACGTTGCTAATACGGTAGTCGTCTTACCTCCTCGTTCCTGAACCTGAGTTCACACTCATCGACGGGGACACCCCAGCACTTACTACGTAGAGGCCGATGATCTCCTGGACAACAGACCAGTGGCGCCGAGACGAAAGGAGGTCCACGCAGAAGTTCAGGGGTGCAGCCGTAGGGAGCGTGGGCAAAGATAGACGCCTCTGCTTCTCAGCTACCGTTGAACGATGAGCTTCCCGGCCAATGCACCAAATGATACCGGAGAAACTGACGGAAGCCGAACACAGAGAGATGGACACAGGTTTCTTCAGGAAGGAAGAGATCTTTATTCGATTCACCGACCGGGACTCAGAGGGACTAATGTCACCAAAAAACAGCAAAGTCTGAGCCCTGATCATACAGTGTAAGTCCCTTATATAGGTATATAGCTCCTCCCATAATCAGCTCCATCCACACGTACTCTTACCCAATCAACAGAATAAAGACTAACTTCCTGTTTGACCACATGGCTTGCCCAGCACAATGGAGGAGGGGAATTCTCTATATCCTGTATTTCTGCACATGCTCCGTACACTACTTATTGTATTGTTGCCACGTGCAACCAACCGACCGATACATCAGTATATGCACGTACACATACCACGTGGCAATCTCGGCCTACTAAATTTATTTTTACCGAGATTCCACCACATTATTATTATCCTGCTTGGGAACAGTACCCTGGATATTGATTTCCAGGGAACTAAAGTAGGACAGGACTGCGAAGTTGGGGCTGTCCCGTCAAAAACAGGACTACTCATGGGCACTGGGACCCTGCACCTTGCGGAGACTGAATACTCCAATCCTCTGTGGTGGACCCAGGGCCTAAGACTCTTACACCAGGCAGCACATTCCCATGTGGATGTGTTGCCATTAAAGTTGCGGTCAGTAACTCCGGTGGGTGCAGACCAATTGAATACCTCCCTGGGTTGGGGAACACACACGCACACTGACAGGCATACACACACACTGACATACATAAAGGCATAAATGAAGGTAAAATTGTATACCTTTATAGCCACCCTCCAGTTCCCTTTATAGTGCTGGAAGGTTGTTTCCCTGGGGTACAGTATTTTGACTAAGGGAGTTGGAAGTTTGGTGCTGGCTCTTCCGGGCAAGCCTCCCTCTTCTCCCTCCAGCGCTGCTCCAGTCTGTGCCGAAAAGAATGGGTCCCGGTCCCGCTTTTAAAAGGATACAGGGCCCCTGCTGACAAAAGCCCAACAGGTGACCCTTAGTGCATGGCCCTGAGTGTCAGGGCCCCGGTGCAGTCGCACCGGCTGCACCAGCGGTAGTTCGGCCACTGGTCACAGTGATAAACACACACACTACACTCTACAGGCTTTGTAACACAAAACCACTACTACTACACCACACACACAAACACAGTTACATACACAAAAATTGCTATCCACAGAGGTGTATCTATCTGTGTAAATAAGAAACATTGTTCTTGTTAGAAATTACATTTTAGTTGCATAAATTGTTATAAGGAAGTCACCTAACATTTCTGGCATGACCTGCACCTAGCCACACCCCCAGCCACACTCCTAAAATGAAAGTGTTGTTCTTTGTCCAGTTGAAATTTTGGGAGGTATGCATTGGTGCCCCTTCGAGCGGCGTCCAGGGCACGTGCCATATACACACACATCAAAACAAATAGTTTTTTGTTACCTTGCTGTTGCATGTTTCTGGGGTTGCTGCGTGCCGAGTTTGTTTGCATGGATGAGGTTGTTTGTAGTGTGTGTGGGGAGAAATGGGGCTGTACTGAGTGAGGGTAAATAAGAGCAGGTGTGTGTAAGGGGAAAATAGTGGCAGTATAATTCAGGGTGAATAGAGGCTTTCGGGACAAACCTAGGGTAACCTTTAGAAAAAGTACAAATCTGAAGATTTTGGCCCCCTCAAAATTCAACACTGAAAATAAAACCCGTCCTAACAACCCAAGTGCCTCTGGGAATTTTCAATGTGGGAGCCTGAAATGCCTCACATGTAGTTTTATGTGTCACAAATGCACTCAGTTTGGACCCTTTAGGAGTGAGATAACGTATCCTATCAATGACAGGATTACCTGTAATTCTACGTTTGTGGTATACATTCTCACTTGTAAATGTGGCCTGCAGTATGTGGGCCAAACCACTAGGCCATTGAAAGTCAGATTTAGGGAGTATAAATATGCGATTTTACATAAAGATTGAAAGTCCTCAGTAGCATGTCATTTTGCATCTGTGCACAATAGTAATCCCTTAGATGTCTCTGTTATGGGCATTGAAACTATACCTAAATTTGGGGATACTGCTAAGTGTAGAAGAGTTCTCATAGATGCTGAATCCAAATGGATTTATAAATTAAATACTCTTACCCCACATGGCCTTAATGAGGAACTTGACCAACCAATTTCATATTAATCCTCTGATTTTTATTTATTTATATGCTTTTACATGTACCTATAGTTTCAATAGTTGTCTTATTGATACCAATTCCATATTGATCCCCTGATTTTTATTTATATTTTTTTTTGTGTATATGATTATAACATGTTCCAACATATACAGAATCAGGGTTACTGATCTATCTCTATAAGATATATTTATCTATAGCATTATATGTTTTTATTGTTGGTTTTATTCAAATTGTATGTTAAGTAAATTGTTCCACAGGAATGAACCCTGCATGGGTTAATTTGGTGCCTCCCATTTAGGTATATAAGCCTCCTTAGTGGAGAGGATCTGGAATCTTGATAAGAGACGAAACGCGTACACGTTCCTTTTCAACGTGATCATCATCTGAATCATCATCTACACGCTGCTCCACTTGCCTTGCCGCGGCCTTTTTTCAAGATACCGGCCACGGCGTACCCTGTGTTATCAGTCCGGTTGTGCTCCCCTTTACGGCTAACATTGGAAGATTCTTTAATTAATCTAATCCACGGAACATCGTTTGACAACTATGCCGTCTGACTCAGGTACCCGGGGTATGAGCTCGCTGGGTACTATACAGCTTCAAGCATCAATTCACCGCTAACCTTACTTACTACAGCTTCCATATTTGTGGAGGGTGTATTAAGGAATAATAGAAGAGATCAGAAATAGAGAGATTGGAGAATAAATAACCAGATTAAGGATGGATAGCACGGTGGACGTGTATATAGCAATATTCTGAGAAAAGCAATATGGGGTAATCTGTCATGATCGAAAAAATTAAAAAATATTCTCTAGGCATGTGCAAAATTTTCGGTTCGGTTCGGCATTCCGAAATTCTGAATTTTCGCAATTCGGGACTTCGGCACTTCAACACTTCGGAACTTCAGCAACTTCGGAACTTCAGCAGTTCGGAACTTCGGCAGTTCGGAAATTCGGCATCTTCGGAACTTCGGCACTACGGCAACTTCGGCACTTCGACACTACGGAACTTTGGCATTTCGGAACTTCGGAATTTTGGGACTTCGGCCCTTCTATTCCAGCCGCTTAGTCGATAACTCCCTAATTCCCACGGTATTAGGGAGCTATCTACTAAAAGGCTGAAAATACACACACACACACAGACAGTCATACACACACACACACAGACAGTCATACACACACACACACAGACAGTAATACACACAGGCAGACAGTCATACACACACATAGACAGTAATACACACAGGCAGAGAGTCACACTCACCTGACAATCACTCATTGTGGAGGCAGTGCAGCTCCTGGTGACTGTTTGGTGGGGAAGCAGGGACTCCTTCCTGCTTCCCCTGCAGCAGTTTTCCGGCGCTTTTAGCTCCGCCCCCGCCGCACGGTAAGCTCCGCCCCCGCTGCAAATTTAAAAAAAAAAAAAAAAAAAAATTTTTTTTTTTTTTTTTTTTTTTATTTAAATCCCGGCCGGCTGTGCGGCCGCACGGCGCCCCCTGCTCCATGGCGCCCTGTGCGGCCGCACAGCTCGCACACCCCTAAGGCCGGCCCTGATTCTACCCATCCCTAAGGACTCAGTACTTTTCCTTGTACTTCAAGATTTCTGTGAGGGTTTATTTTTCAGTATTTAATAAATTTGGAATTTGTATTCACATGATGGGTTTGCTATCTCCAATAGATCCCTGATGGGAAAATTTAAACACTATAGAGCTGTGTTAGTGATCTAGTTAGTGATTCCTAGCTTCTGCTGCATGACAAATGTCTGAACTTGCTATATACCATCAAGGTTACATTATTACAGCAATAAATACTGTTTGGCTGGAGGCTAATATAATTTTGCTACTAGCAATCTGTATCAGCTGTTACACTGTATACATATATCTTATCCTATTTCCGAACACAAGGATGCCTATTTATCTTGACTGATTCACATTTGCTGCTGTTTCTGGACGTTCAATTATCTTTTTAAACTGAATTTAAATTGATATATGTGCTGCTAAGTTCATATTGGACCTATTAATATTTACAATATTCCACTGCAAATAGCATTGCTTTTTTTGTGTGCACTTCTACTGCAAGTTAAAATCAGGACATTTGTTTTATTGTCACCATTACTGCTGCTAGTTTATCATATATTCACTATTTAGTACACTATCCTCTCTATTTATTTTTTGCATTGTTTCTTTCTATCTCACTTTGTCTTTTTATATATTCTAGCTTCTTTGCCGTTTCTACATCATACTTCCCTGTTTCACTGTTTTTTTCAACACACAGTCTTACTTCATTTTATTCCATATTTACATATCTACATTCTCACTTTTAATATACTTTTCTATACCCATTTATTTTTCACACTTCCCACACATAGACTGTTCACTCCTCCACCTTTATTATTTCTCTTATATTATCAATACTCGTCAATTTTTCTCTCTGCACTTATTATTTGTACTGTTCTACTGCTTTTTACTTTAGATTCAATAGAAGATCTCCTGGTACGCTTAGGGCTTAGTACCTTAATCTATCCATTTACTGTACTATATTACACTTTGTATCATTATATTTCAAATTTTTTACTATACCAATGAATATTTATAAATATACATTTTTGAACTATTACCTTATGGACATATTGTGTTACTAGGAGCGCATGTATATGTCACATCAAATTAAAGCCCCCTTTGTCCTTTAAAATACAGTATATAATATATGTTGGTTCGATAAATAAGAAAAATGCAGATTGCAGTTGAACACAAACCACAAAAAAGGCAAAAACTGCTTGTGTCTTTAAGAGTAAGTCCAAATTCTGAAGCTGCATCGTTAAGGGGTTAAGTCTTATTTAGACTTTAAATGTCATAAAAAATATTTTAAAAAAATAATAATAACATTTATAAAATAATAAAACTAAGAAATGATCTGACAGTTTTGTTAAAATTACTGAAATTTAAATGGTTGCAATAGTGTATTTAGTAATTTATTACAATTCTGGACATATGAGTGCATATAGAGTAGTTTGTACTGAGGATTAAATGACACTAGGTGGCAGCACCTACAGATTTTTATTTTATTTTGTTAAACAAATGAGGTCACAATTTTACAAATCCTACTGACAGTAGTTGCTACAATCATCTCTGTCTAAACAGACTTTGTAGCACAGTGCATTCTACATTCCTAGCCAATGACAGGCATTTACTCTTCTCCTCTTTCAGTAAGCAGTGTTATAATTACATTCTTTTTTTTTTTCATTAGGGAAATAGCTAAACACAGCTTTCAAAAGCTGTAGATCTATTGTCTGCAGCCTTTGCAAGCCCTCCTCTTCTAACCCTGCCCAGACTTTCTGTGGCTGTCCAATCACATATTTCCGAATGCAGCTCTGTGAGAAGTATTTGTAAGGCAGGTGTTCTGTGCAATTGCTGCCTCTTGAGTTTAGCTCTACAGAGCTTTGTCTATTTGACTATTAGCGGGGTGTAATAATGCTTATTTACAAAAGTGTCAATTTCTGATATGAAAGCTTCACTTTTTGTAAGATTAAAAAAGAGGGCACACTCTGAAATACTTTAGGCATCCAGCACTGGCGGTCAGCATCTCCACTAAATGGTGCCCATAGAGATTCAATGCATCTCTATGAGGAGATGACGACTGGCGCAACGCACCATTTTGCCGCGCATACACAGCCTCCCAATACTTTCCTGTTGCATTGGCTGAGATCATCAACATTGATGATCTTATCCATGGAGGCATAGGCAGGAATTGCATGGGAGAAAAGAGTTGTTTAAATAACTTTTTACTGCACAGACAGGTGGGCCAGAGACCTAATCCAGCACACCAGCACTATAGTGTGAGAAATACATGTTTGTATTCCTAAAACTATAGTATTCCTTTCCTGATACCACCAAAAAGACTCTTAGGTATGTTTTTTTACTAAAGTGAGAATTCAAAATGAATTTCAAATTTAAGGCTAGACTGGAAAAATAGCTAACGTTTATTTTTTTTCAGTTCTGCAATTTTGGCTTTAAATTTGAAATTCCCTCTGAATTCTCACTTTATATGGTTATTCACTCAAGTAAGAATTGAAAGTGAATTCATTTGTAATCGACTAATCGTCACTTTAGTAAATAACCCTATAAGTAAACAACCCTGTCAGTCTGAATGCTGACTTACTGAATATTTGAGAAACTCTTGCTAAGGATAGCAGTATCGCTGGTATCAGAATCTCAATTGCAATGCAGCCTGCTGATGGAATTTTAACCTATCATGTAAAGTTCCATAACGGCTTTAACCAATTTGAGATTACATATTTTCTTGTTTAGTCAAGAAAATTATAAATTGCTACAGCACATCTACAGGCTGTGCTTTACTGTATATAGAGAGACCTAATGGTCCTATTTTATGTGGAGTAGCTTAAAAAAAAAAATGCTGCAAAAAGTCCAGGCTACATGCTAGTGTGCAAGTATATATTGTTCGCACCTATACGGCCAACTCACGCTTGTGGGACTTCTCGCTTGTGGGAATAGCCTGCTTACCACCATCAGACTCTCCCATAGTCTGGCATCTTTTAAGAAGTGCCTTAAAACTCATCTCTTATGGCCTCCCAGAGTAACCTCTACCTTACATACCTGTCTTTTGCACTCTACTCTCTTCTCCAGCTCTGCCTTA
The DNA here is from genome assembly GCF_036172605.1 of Pelobates fuscus. Taxonomy (NCBI): domain Eukaryota; kingdom Metazoa; phylum Chordata; class Amphibia; order Anura; family Pelobatidae; genus Pelobates; species Pelobates fuscus. Next base: position 252,612,130 of record NC_086319.1, on the reverse strand, counting down.
CTCCCACCTTATTTGATTGCTATTCCCTGTCCTATTGTGTTTTACACCCCACCTCCTATAGAATGTAAGCTTGTTTGAGCAGTGTCCTCTTCAACCTATCGTTCCTGTAAGTTTTTTGTAATTGTCCTATTTATAGTTACATCCCCCCTCTCATAATATTGTAAAGCGCTATGGAATCTGTTGGCGCTATATAAATGGCAATAATAATAATTATAATATAATTATATTAAGATAAGACACAAAGACACAACTGAAACACAAAGAAATATCCTAGAATATAGACAGGCATGCAGTCTGCGAAAAATCTATTTTTTGACATAATGTTGCAGGAACACTCCAAGCACCATGACCACTACACCCAACGCAAGTAGTTAAGGAGTTCCCTGTTCCTGTCCCATGATAAGTAGTCAAACTGTTTTAGAATGGTTTGACATCGTACCTGTTGCGGTCACCGGCCCGCCGAGTCTCACGGCCGTGCCCGACCGGCACGACCACGCCGACAACACGAGCTTACCTGCTCGTCGGCGAGCCGGGAACCGCTTCCCCAGGTCTTCCGGGCTTCACGCCCATATCCAAGATGGCGCCGACCGCGTGGTCGCGTCTAGTGCTAGCTCCGCCCCCGAGATTTATACCAGTGTGTGCGTGACATCACGACGTCAACGCACACGCACGTTTTGGGGTCAGAGGTCGCTTTCTGACCAATCACAGCATAGAGAGGGGTATTTAAACCCCTAATTCACCCCAGTACTTTGCCCTGTCGTGGATTCCGTTTCCTGGTTTCCTGAGTGCTATTTTCATGTTTCTGATTTCCTGGTATCCTGATCTTGGCTTTTCCCTGGTTATTCTGATCTCTGGTTTCCCTGACTTGGCTTGTTTAATCGGTATTGAGTATTTTCTGGCTTCCTTGACCTCGGCTTTCCCTTTGACCATTCTCTGTCTCTAGCGTATTAGTCCGGCCATTCTAAGGTCCGGTTTACGCTCTATCCTGTTATTTTCCTTTCCTTATTTATGTATATGTTTACATAGTTTCTGCGTGCTGGATCACACTAGTAGCCGTGACAGTACCCTAGTTCCGCTTGTTGCCCGCGGCTGCTGAGACTGCTTCCAGACCTTTCAAGCAATAGAATCTATTAGCTCTACTGAGATTCAGTGTCACTCTTATTGATGACAGTGTCAACTGACAGAGTCTGCCAATGAGTGTGGTCCTGTGTCTGGCCTGCTTAGCTCAGTAAAGACACTCCAATAAATTGTAAGACACAAAAACAAATGAATGAAAGCAAATATCATGTAGGATAGAAACTCTGCCAGCTGTGAGAGCCCTATTTAATATTTTTGTAAAAGATTTTCAAATGATTTAATAATTGTGGATAATCTTTTCAAATGAATTAATATATTGAAAAATAGTTCAAGATTGTTGATATATGGATATAAGTGTATATATAATGTGTTTTTAATGTACGTTTTGTTTTGTTTTTTAAATAATTTTTATAAAATTTTACAACAAACTTTGGGAACATGAACTAGGGGAAAGGGTACAGAATAAAAAGAAAACAGGGCAAAATATATCTCCATCCACACCCATATAATTATGTATTTTTTAAAAATGGACATTATAAAACATACAAGAAATATGGTCATTATTTTAATATTTAAAACATGTATCCAAAAATATTAAATCATTTGAAAGGCTTATACAAAAGTATTAAATTGAGGCATAATCGGGGTCATAATGTGTTGCAGTTAGAACCTAGAACAGAAAGTATGTATGTATTGCAACTTGCAGCAAACAGCTAGATAAACATCTGTCAAATTACACATGGATTGTAGAGCATGTTATCATATCATATATTATTAATGAGAATGGTAAATTATTGGGATTTTTCAGTACATGTAATAAATCTATGTCCATAGGTATTTATTGCCTATAATGTCAAAGAACACTTACCATTCAGAGTGAATTTCAAATTTAAGGTCAAAATAGCCCAGTTCTGTTTGGCTTTTGAATTTGAAATAAAATTTGAATTCACTTTTAACTCTCACTTTAATAAATACTAATCGTGTGCTTGTTACACTTTGTTATTGGAACAATTTGAAATGATTATTCTAAATTATATGAAAAGAACACTACAGCGTTAGAAATACAAATATTTATTCCTAATGCTATAGAGCCCAAGTCACCGTTTAGGTGACTACGGCCCCGTTCCGCGGCGAATAAATGTTAATTGACCATTTATTTGCTTACCTTAATCCAGCGTCAGGCTCCCTCGGCACTGATGACCTCTTCTCCTCCATCGACATCAGCTTCCGAGTGGAGCCAAATTTGCATGCGTTGGCACACTTTCAAACCCGCTCATAGGAAAGCATAACTCAATGCTTTCCTATGGGGATCTTTTTTGACACTGGACTCCGTGAGGACTGCAGGGTTAAAACTAGGGGGACCTGGCACCCAGACCACTTCATTGAGCTGAAGTGGTCTGGGTGCCTATAGTGGTCCTTTAACCCCTTAAGGACCAAACTTCTGGAATAAAAGGGAATCATGACATGTCACACATGTCATGTGTCCTTAAGGGGTTAATATAGAGTTTGATCTTCAACATGATTATCTATGATTAACTTAGAATTGCTGATATGTAATATTCATGTGCTACATTGGTTGCTATGGCAACACTATTACCTAGTAAGTGTAACGATTAGTCCCTCTTCTAGCTATATGACTGTTGGTGAAACGTTTAAGGGAACATTCTATGAACTATAACCACTGAAGCATAGTATAGTGGTTATGGTGCCCGGAAAGCCCTGACAACCCACTTGGTAAGTAGTCAAACTCTTTTAGAATGGTTTGACTCCTAACCTGGTGGTGGTGGTTGGGAATCGCTGCCTACCCACCGTACTTCACCAGAGAGCCAGAAGCTCCTGCATAAGAGCTTACTCTAACTCTCCTGAGCTAAGAACTTTAGTACACTCATCACTGATCACTCTTAACCAATTAGCTAAACCCAGCACTGTTTAGTTTAGGTCAGACACAGAGATAATGGTTGAGGTACGGAGCTGTCCCCAGTTAAGAAATCAAATTGTTGTAAAACTGGTCTAACAACTTGATATTGGGGGAGGGTAGTGCACTCACGGCACCATAACCACTGTAGCGTTTATGTTGCTTGTAGCTTCCCTTAAATGGGACCAATAAAGGGTTGTAAAATACATCTAGAGGAGGGCTTGATCATTTTTAATTTCATCACTTAAAGGGACACTATAGTCATCAAAACAACTGAAGCATTTTTGGTGTATAGATCATAACTGCTCACGTCTCTGCCATTTAGAGGATTGAGCAGTGAGACTGCAGAGGCATGATCCTTTCCCCCTAGAGTAGAGAGTGCTGTAGTATTCCCAACCATCAATCCAAGCAGTGAAGAGTAGGCATAGCTGTGAAGCTCTTACAGGGGCGGGCTGGGCCGGGGGGCAGGGAGGCAATTGCCCCCCAGGCCGTCCGCAGCGGGCCGGCCCTTTAAATGCTGCAGCCGCCTGAGCGCTCTGTAAAGAGCCTCAGGCGGCTGCAGCTGCTTTTCCCTCCCTCCACTCCCCTGTAGCGTGGCCGAGCTGCTCTCCGGTCCGCGGTGCCCGGCCAGAGTGAAAGGAAAGTGCACACTCAGTGTGCACTTCCTGTCAGTCCGGCCGGTTACAGGAAACAGAAACTCCTGTTCCGCGCGGAGTTTCTGTTTCCTGTAACAGGCCGGACTGACAGGAAGTGCACACTGAGCGTGCACCTTCCTATCACTCCGGCCGGGCACCGTGGACCGGAGAGCAGCTCGGCCACGCTACAGGGAAGGGGGTAAGAAGAAGGGAGGGGGGGAGTAAGAAGAAGGGAGGGGGGGAATAAGAAGAGGGGAGGGGGGAGTAAGAAGAGGGGAGGGGGGGAATAAGAAGAGGGGGGAGTAAGAAGAGGGGAGGGGGAGTAAGAAGAGGGGAGGGGGGAGTAAGAAGAGGGGAGGGGGAGTAAGAGGGGAGGTAGGGGAGTAAGAAGAGGGGAGGTGGGGGAGTAAGAAGAGGGGAGGGGGGAATAAGAAGAGGGGGGAGTAAGAAGAGGGGAGGGGGAGTAAGAAGAGGGGAGGGGGAGTAAGAGGGGAGGAGGGGGAGTAAGAGGGGAGGAGGGGGAGTAAGAGGGGAGGTGGGGGAGTAAGAAGAGGGGGGGAATAAGAAGAGGGGGAGAGGGAGTAAGAGGAGGGGAGGGGGGAGTAAGAAGAGGGGAGGGGGAGAGTAAGAAGAGGGGGGGAGTAAGAGGGGAGGGGGGAGGGGGGGAGTAAGAGGGGAGGGGGGAGTAAGAGGGGAGGGGGGGAGTTAGAAGAGGGGGTGGGGAGTAAGAGGAGGGGAGGGGGGAGTAAGAAGAGGGGAGGGGGAGAGTAAGAAGAGGGGGAGAGTAAGGAGAGGGACGGGGGGAGTAAGAAGAGGGGAGGGGGGAGTAAGAAGAGGGGATGGGGAGTAAGAAGAGGGGAGGGGGAGTAGGAAGAGGGGAGGGGGAGAGTAAGAGGGGAGGGGGGAGTTAGAGGGGAGGTGGAGAGTGAGGGGGGAGTAAGAGGAGGTTGGGAGTAAGAAGAGGGGAGGTGGAGAGTTAGGTGGGGAGTAAGAAGAGGGGAGGGGGAGTAAGAAGAAGGGGGGAGTAAGAAGAGGGGAGGGGGAGTAAGAAGAAGGGGGGAGTAAGAAGAGGGGAGGGGGAGTAAGAGGGGGTGGGGAGTAAGAAGAGGGGAGGGGGGAGAGTAAGAAGAGGGGAGGGGGAGTAAGAAGAGGGGAGGGGGAGAGTAAGAGGGGAGGGGGGAGTTAAAGGGGAGGTGGAAAGTGAGGGGGGAAAGGGGGAGTAAGAGGAGGTGGGGAGTAAGAAGAGGGGAGGGGGAGTAAGAAGAAGGGGGGAGTAAGAAGAGAGGGTGGGAAATAAGAAGAGGGGAGGGGGAGTAAGAAGAGGGGAGGGGGAGTAAGAAGAGGGGAGGGGGAGAGTAAGAGGGGAGGGGGGAGTTAGAGGGGAGGGGGAGAGTGAGGGGGAGTAAGAAGAGGGGAGGGGGAGTAAAAGGAGGTGGGGAGTAAGAAGAGGGTAGGTGGAGAGTGAGGTGGGGAGTAAGAAGAGGGGAGGGGGAGTAAGAAGAAGGGGGGAGTAAGAAGAGGGGAGGGGGAGTAAGAGGGGGTGGGTAGTAAGAAGAGGGGAGGGGGAGAGTAAGAAGAGGGGGGAGGGAGGGGGAGGGGGAGTAAGGAGAGAGGGGTAAGAAGAGGGGGGGAGTAAGAAGAGTGGGTGGGGAGTAAGAAGGTGGGAGGGGGAGAGTAAGAGGGGAGGGGGGAGTTAGAGGGGAGGTGGAAAGTGAGGGGGGGAGGGGGGAGGGAGGGGGAGGGGGAGTAAGGAGAGAGGGGTAAGAAGAGGGGGGGAGTAAGAAGAGTGGGTGGGGAGTAAGAAGGTGGGAGGGGGAGAGTAAGAGGGGAGGGGGGAGTTAGAGGGGAGGTGGAAAGTGAGGGGGGAAGGGGGGAGTAAGAGGAGGTGGGGAGTAAGAAGAGGGGAGGGGGAGTAAGAAGAAGGGGGAGTAAGAAGAGGGGTGGGGGAGTAAGAAGAGGAGGTGGGGAGTAAGAAGAGGGGAGGGGGGAGTTAGAGGGGAGGGGGAGAGTGAGGGGGGAGTAAGAAGAGGGGAGGGGGAGTAAGAGGAGGTGGGGAGTAAGAAGAGGGGAGGGGGAGTAAGAAGAAGGGGGGAGTAAGAAGAAAGGGGGAGTAAGAAGAGGGGAGGGGAAGTAAGAAGAAGGGGGGAGTAAGAAGAGGGGAGGGGGAGTAAGAAGAAGGGAGGGGGAGTAAGAAGAGGGGAGGGGGAGTAAGAAGAGGGAAGGGGGGAGTAAGAAGAAGAGAGGGAGGGGGAGTAAGAAGAGGGAGAGGGGGAATAAGAAAAGGGGGAGGGGGAGTGAGAAGGGGGAGTAAGAAGGAGGGGATATAAGAAAAATGGGGGAAGAAGAGGGGGAGGTGGAGTAAGAAGAGGGAGAGGGGGAATAAGAAGAGGGGGGGAGTAAGAAGGAGGGGAGATAAGAAAAAGAAGGGGGTGAGTAAGAAGAGGGGGAGTAAGAAGGAGGGGAGATAAGAAAAAGAGGGGGGTAAGAAGAAGAAGGGGAAGTAAGAAGAAGAGGGGGAGGGGGAGTAAGAAGAAGAGGGGGAAGGGGAGTAAGAAGAGGGGGAGTAAGAAGAGGGGGGAGTAAGAAGGTGTCAGGTCCTAACCTGCCGTCATCTCCGCTACCCTGAGACTTCCGGGTAGACGGAGCTCGGCCACGCCCCCTCCTCTGACGCGGTCTCCCCACGCTACATAGGGAGACCGCGCCAGATTCAAGACGCTGAATTATTTAAGCTTACTTGCAACCTCAAACTCTGCTAAAGAGATTCTTCTACCTCCACTGTGTACCGGAACCGGACTGGAAAACGTTGACCTACCTTCTCCTCACCTCGACCACGGATTACCAAGGACCAAACCTGCCAAGTCCTTCATTTTTTCTCTCAGGGAAAGCTGAGCAAGCATGGACTTCCACCACTACAAAGCTAAGTAGTACTCTTCGTCCAGAATTGGATTCTGCCTGCTTGCAAATCTGCTTACTCTCTAATTCCTTCAAACTAACTGATATCTCCTGCAACCACTAAACTAATTCTGCTCTGGAAAGCCTCTCTCTGCCATGGACCAACTATTGCCTTTCTCTTATACTAATACCAAATTCTACTGCTTCTTGTTCCATTTATCAAATTCCGATTATTTAAAGATACAGTACCTGTACTAATTTAAATCATTATCTCCACTCCTATTCATTAAATAAAATCATCAGTTATCTGCAGTTGTGTTCCATATAGTTACCAAGTAAAGCATTACAGAAGGAGGGGAGATAAGAAAAAGAGGGGGGAAGGGGAGGGGGAGTAAGAAGAGGGAGAGGGGGAATAAGAAGGAGGGGAGATAAGAAAAAGAAGGGGGTAAGAAGAAGAAGGGGGGAGTGAGAAAAATAGGGGGGAGTAAGAAGAAGAAGGGGGGAGTAAGAAGGAGGGGAGATAAGAAAAAGAGGGGGGTAAGAAGAAGGGGGAGTAAGAAAAAGAGAGGGGAGTAAGAAGAAGAAGAAGGGGGAGTAAGAAGGAGGGGGGAAGTAAGAAAAAGAGGGGGGAGTAAGAAGAAGAACGGGGAGTAAGAAGAAGAAGGGGGAGTAAGAAGAAGAAGGGGGGGTAAGAAGAAGGGGGGGTGTAAGAAGAAGAAGGGGGAGTAAGAAGAAGTTGGAGGGTTAAGAAGAAGAAGAAGGGGGAGTAAGAAGAAGAAGGTGAGTAAGAAGAACACATGGAGGAGGGGGTAAGAAGAACACAGGGGGGTGAGGAGAACTCATAGAGGGAGGAGTGAGAAGAACGCAGGGAGGGTGGAGGGGGGATGAGAAGAGCACAGGGAGGGTGGGTGAGTGTGAGAAGAGACCGCTAAGGGAGGGTGGGGGGGAGCTCTAAGGGACAGAAGGGGCAGCTCTATAGGACAGGGGGCAAGACAGGGAGCTCTTTCACACTATGCGCGCACACACACACACACACACACACACACACACACACAATGCATCCCTATACATACACAGAAACACACAATGCATCCCTATACATACACAGAAACACAACATGCTTCCCTTACACACAGAGAAACACACAATGCATCCATTACACACACACAATGCAACCCTTACACACAAAGACAATGCATCCTTTGCACACATACACAGAAACAGACAATGCAAACACACACACACTGCTTTTCTTACATACACACAGAAACACAATGCATCTCTTACACTCAATGCACACACATACAGAAACACACCTTGCATCCCTTATGCATACAAACACAGATTCACACAATGCATCCCTTACACACAACCAGAAACACATAATACATCCCTTATACACAACTACACACTGCTTCCACTACACACAAACACACTGCATCACCTGGTATCCCTATACACTACATACCATAAGCACACATATTAGATCCTCTACAATAACACATAACACATCCCCTACACACTCCACTCTCTGTGAGCGAACTCATGGGTGGGTGGAACATATAAGTGGGCATACTCACCGTCAGGCCCTGGGGCCCAGACCTTGAGCTGTGTAAGGGGCCCCAAAAAATGGAGCTGCTTCCAATTCTCCCAGAACATTGAATTTTGTGACCACAGTTGCAAACAGCCTCCAGAGATCCTGTTCTACACCAGACCAGTGGAGCCAAACTGCAGCCCATCATCATCCTCATCTGGTTGTAAGTAGGCAATCTAGTATATTATTAGTGACACTAATCTATAATTTACCTCACATTAAATGGACACTATAGATTAATGAAGTGGTTCTGGTGTCTATAGCTGGTCCCTGCAGGCTTTTTAATGTAAACACACACTGTGTGCAGCACTGGCGTTAGTTCATATGGCAGATCATATGGGTGGGGCATTGTGATGTCACATGGGGGGGCGGCAAATTTTTATTTTGTCTAGGGCGGCAAAAATCCTTGCACCGGCTCTGATCCTGGGCAGGTGCACCAGTCTACTGGAGACCCACAGGAGGGGAGTGCACTGATTGCACTGCACTCTCCTCCTGCCCAGGCCCGTCTTTACCGCAGTGCAAGTGCCCTCTGCCCCTAATTTACAGTGGCTTACACTCACAACAAGCAGTGCCTGGAGCCCTTTGCAGAGATGGGAACAAAGAGGTTCTGCGGCAGCTGGCTGTCCTGCAAGCATTACATTAAACAGCTGTTCCCCATGCAGGCCACAGGTGGCGCTGTGCTGGGAGAATGTGATTACTCTTCACTTCCTCCCAGCCTACAGAGCAGTGCATGGGAGAGAGAGAGGAGGAGGCATGATTTAATCTTACAATAAATCCACTAAGCAAATTTTTTTAAATTTGGGGGGATCAGCTCTGTTTCCACAGTTTATTGATGTTTACTCTGATTTCTGTATTAATATTGAGGGCTGTCTAAGTAGTTACATCAGTGTGTATCGGCATGGCCAGCTGTTGGGGTGTGCAAGCTGTGTGGTCACGCAGGGTGCCATGACAATAGAGGCGCCCGGCGGCCAACACAGCTCACAAGTTGGGTACACCAGCATATTTAATTTAAACGATTCCCTGGTGGTCCACTGGTGTGCACCAGCAGTAGGTGCAGTCAGATCGTATCCTCTCCCTCGTGGTTCCGGTGCTCAGTTAGTGAGTCAGAGCACAGGCTCAGAGATTCTCAGCCTGCGCTCTGACAACATTGAAAGTCAGAGCCGTGAAGGAGTGGGTATGGCAAAGAGCTACTGATTAGCATAACATCAATATCCGTTATAAAACCAGGAAAAGGTGGGCATGGATGGTGAACTGATTTGGTGGTGCAATGGGCCACTTGACTGGTTTTGCCCCCCAGGCCTAAGGCTGCCAGCCCTCCCCTGAGCTGTTATAAGAGCTAGTGATAAAGCTTGTAAAGCAGACAACACGAGGCGAGACTCTATGTTTAGGGTAAAGCAGGAATGGTTTAATGGGTGCCACACTGGCCTCTTATGCAAGTCCCCAAGCAAGGTGTACACCCACATTCCCTCACCCACTGTCCTTGTTGGGGACAGGGACACAAAATTATACACCAATGCACTGCTCTTCTCTCCAGGGCGGTAGCTGAGCGCCGTGTCGCTACACAGGAGACAGCCTCACTGAAACATGCCCAGAAAAGCGCCGGTCATGCATCGATGCATCTGCTCGGATCAGCCTCCACTGCGGACCGGCACCTGTCACAAAGCGCCGCGCTGGGTCATAGAATGGACTACCCACTAAAGCACACCAGCGGTATCGGGTAAAGCACAGCAGCTACCTGCGTTCCGGCTGCCGGCTTGGATACAGAGCAGGGTTCCTGGCGTTCTCATAGTGCTGCAACCGGCTGAACGCCCAGAGACACAAACGTTTCCTTTCATTTCATTTAATTTGTTTTATCATTTTAACACCTAAAAAGGCTTGCATTAATGGCACTCTAAAAATGCAGAATTCGTTAACCCACCTTCACTCATACATATCTAGCGACAGGAAAGTTTTAATCCATTGTGTTAATTGTGTGTGTACCCACTCTGCCTGTACCTGTAACTAGTGCCCTGCCTTCCCGGGTGAGCAATCTGGGAGTAATCCTAGCTAAGCGACGCCATCACGCAAAACACAATACATGGCCTAGCTACTTTTTCTAGCATTGCGCTACACTGGCTATTATCCCTTGTAAGCCTAAAAACCATTAAGCCTAAATCACTAAGCATGCTTATATCAATGAAAAGTTTAAACCTCACATATTGTAGCTTAGTATCACAATCCACTGTTAGGTACATTGACTCCCACTACTGAAGCATGTCTTGTATTACTAATGTACCTATCTCGCTATAACTAAACTAAAAATGTGCTGTACACTCATGTGCCACGTTATGTTTCAGCTGTTGGTTATATTACTGCTTGTGACTGCTATTGTGGCTGACCAAGCCTTTTGTTATAACATGCACAACAAAAATAAAGATTTAAAAAAAAAAAAATAATTATACACCAATGATAATAAGGCATAAAGGATAAAGGCATTCTGCCGAAACGTTGGGTGTCTATTGGTTGACTCTTGTCCTTCTTCTCACTAGGTCTGATATATTGTTATTTTTGTGGTTACTTTTGTGTGATTAATTTCATTTTTGGGGGTTTTCTGAACTTGGCATCTCATATAACCATTTAGTACACTCATATGTAATTATTTATGCATTATGTAGTTTGCTTACATGTAACTCAAGAATCTATTGTTATTACATTGTACTCTTTACTGGGCATTTACTGTCCTTTCTATGCATTGATACTGTGTATGAGAGCTTAGTATTTTGACCCATGTAATAAACTTTTTTTCATATACTCATGGGGTTGTGCTCCTTGTTTATGCAATATATGTAATTCTACCTTCAGCCTGTCATCCCGAGCCCACACTGTATGAAGGAGATCGTTCACAGTGCCTCCTGTCTCCTGATAGCACGTTTGATGTCTTCACCCAAGCGTGAAGATGTCAAACGTGATGAATGCGAATTAGGCATTCATGAACTCGGAAGTCCCTCTGGTGACCGTCTGAGTGACTGCCACTGGAGGTGTTCCTAGCTTCCAATGTAAACACTGTATTTTCTCAGAAAATACAGTGTTTACATGAGAAAGGCTGCAGGGAGCTATTGTTCTCACCTGAACAACCTCATTAAGCTGAAGTTGTTCAGGTGACTATAGTGTCCTTTTAATATAATAACTGTGACTTTGCTAGGTCAGCATTAACATATTGAAACTACTGGAAACTTCCTAGTAATTGACACTGGCTGTGTGATCTATTGTCACATCCTCCTCCTAATTGTGTTTCCCCTTCCTTTCAGCCATGACCTCATCCCATTGCCTCTGAAAGAGTGGATGTAATTTTACAGACTGGGTGTATGCTCATGGAGTGGTGTGGGGAAGCAGTACAAGGGCTGTTGAGGCTGATGTCATCCCATACCCATGTCATTTCTGTTTTCCCAGGGCCTATACCCAGCTTTGCTTTAACGTATGAATAAAAAGTTCATTGAGGTGTGACCACAATTATTGTTACACAGCAGTGAGCTGATATCTGAGTGAAGTATGGGAGGGGGTGGGAGGGAGGAAAGACAGAAAGTCTATGTGTGAAATCAAGCTGAAGCAGTCATGCTGAGTCTAATGCTTTAAACAAACTTTTAATGCCATTGTACAAAATAATGGTGATGGTGATATGACAGGCCATTGTAAATACTTTCATGATAAAAATAAATTCCTAAATAAACAGGTATGGAGATGAAATGTACAAAGTGGCTAGAGAAGGTTCAATAGAATCTTAACGAATACTTGAAAGAAGAGAGGCGATCTTTAAAAAAATAAGAGTGTTAGAAAGAAAGCAGTTTGCAGAATTAGTGTTGTGGCTGTGTGGTGTCTGTAGGTATAGAGCATAAGATAATGATATTGTCTTTTCATTGTAGATGCTGTTTAGAGATGGATCAGGAATCAGAACAATTATGCAGCTCTGCAGTTAGAGATGAATATGCCATTGTGCCAGTTCCTTGTTACTTCACTTCATTAAATGCTAATTCAATATTTACTGGTATGAATGAACAAGCAAAGGCAAGTAAACCTCTTACCTCCACTGCACTTTCACACTTTCGATCATGAACCTACCTGTACGATCATGTGCAGTCAGGCATCTAAAGAGAGATTCCATAGGAGTACTCTGCATTTTTTCCAAGCAGTGCCATAAAAAAACACATCTATAAAGAAGTAACACAACAACAAATATAGCACAAAAAGCAGCATGGCCATGTAATAAAAAAACAAACAAACAAAAAACAGCAGAGTACAGATCAGTTATGACTGTACAGTGGATGCCATAGAAACGTACAGGGTAATTCATTACAACCAAACATTCATATCTTGATATTCATTTTTTTTTTTTTTAAATTTAAATTCAAGCTAAGTGGAAGCATGCTGTAACTTAGAAATGCCCATATTACTGCATCATACTGCACGTTACAATTCAGAGATGGCAATGCAAGCTTTAAGTATGCCTTGACAGGTGCATTGTCGCCATATGGGCAGGAGGAGCTGTCTACTACCTATACCAACCCACCCCTAATAAAACACTGACACTCTTAAGTATGGGTCAATATGTCCACAGCTTTTATTTATTATATTCATAATAATAATAAAATAACAATAACATATAAATAACTTTTTAAAGTCATTGCCCACCCCCAATCCTCAGCCATCCAACATTATCACTTCCCCACATATCAAATCACAAGGCAATAACCCATAATATATAACATAACATAGTATAACAACACATAAATACACCATAAACAAGATCCAATGTTTTCCACACGACCCTGGCAGGGGTTTACCTTGATACCCCTAGACCACCCGGGTTCTGAGCTACCAACGAGCTTGAAACCCACCAACATCTTACCAACAGGTAACCAACCATATTAATCAGCCAACTACCTACTCTTGCTCTTCTCTTCCCTAAGCGGACCCGTTACCCCCTTAACCTTCCATATCCCAGCTCGCCACACGCTCTGACCTTGAACCCTTAAGCGTCTGATTTCCGCCACCTGAAGAAACAAAGCCTTGGCAAGCCCTTCCTGCAGCCTCAAATTAAACAAATCGCATCCCACATCTGAGAGATGCACCCCATCCTTTCTAAAATAGCCAGGTAGCATGACCTCCAGTTCCCTGTGCCTGACTATCACCCTGCCTAGTTTCCATATAAAACTAGCCATCAACCCGTTAACCTTCCCTCTGCAGCGCCCCACAGCTGCTGAATCCCGTGCATGCTGCCAACGGAGCCGGGGAACTATTTCCGACCACACCAACTGAACTCCCGGGACCCAGGTTCTAATCGTATTCACATCCTGCTTCATTCTGTTAATAGCCATTGCAGGATAAGCCCATGGTCGTTAACGTCTGCATGCAGCACGAGCACATCTGGCCGCCTACCCCCAGCTACCATACTTAGGACCCGCCAGACATAACCCCTATAACCGAACCATTGTAACTTAATCCTGTCCTCAGGAAAGCGCAGCTGCCGACCCCGGAAACGAACTGCGGCTCTCCTCTTGGCCCAGAAAATAAAGGAATGGCCCACGATCCAAGCCACTTGACCAAGGGAAGCAGAAGAAAATTGTCAGCCACTGCTCCCACCATGGCAAACCCACTAGAGCTACTGCTCACACCAGTATCTCCAACCGAATGTAGAACTGGAACCTCACCGATTCCCACCGTCCAATTTTCTTGACCAGCTCATCCCCCAAGCCTAACCAAGTCGCATCAGTGGCTGCCCCTATTCTGAATGAGTGCGTCCCGAACTGATTCAGCCGCAATCCCAACCTGCCAAGCCCGCCCCGGAAGACCCGGACGAATTGGAAGCGGGAGAGCGAGGAATCATCTTGGTGTATCAGAAAGCAACCCGGCTCTAGCGGGCACCGTCCCAAATATGGAGCAACACTAGCCACCGGGCATAAGGGAGAACCCGGGAAGGCATACAGCACAATATCTGTACCCCAACCCCGAACATCCATTTGGACCAGTGGAGATGTACCACAACCCTATCCGCCGTCCACCGAGCGTCCGAAAGCTGAACACCCCCACAACCAACCTGATTCGAGCTGACCAGTTCCCTAAATCGAAACGCCCCGCAGAAAGCCATGAGGAACGCCACTTCAAACAAACCTGCCTCATACCCGATGAAGCAAAGCCCCAGAAGACTGTGCAACAGGCCCCCAAGTAAGTAGAGAGAGACTGGCCTCCTCGTGTCAGAGACACTGTGCCCCTTCCGGAAACCCTTCAAGACTTGCCGAATGATAACATTTTTGGTATAGTCCTCCCACTCCCGAAATTAAACCAAAACGCGAGCGACAGAGCATCAGCCACCACATTCAAATTCATGGTGCGCGCAGACAGACCCCCTGTGCCGGCTGCATGCTGAAAGGGGGACACCCTCTGAGCCATCATAAACTTCATCCACAGAGGGAGATCCATCTAATCCCACCTCATCCCTGGATTAGCTGCCAACTGCTGGCGGAACTGCTCGTCGTATTTCCACCACGCCATTCCCCCATGTATGGTAATCTTCCAAGATCCAATTCAGGTAACAAGGAGGAGGAAGTCCCCGGGGACTTCTCGCCGATCACACTGGCCAGTATACAAAACGCCCGTAGCCAGTTCCCGAACGACTTTTCCTCCTCCTCCTTTTTGGCGTCCTTCTTCTCCTCCTCTTTAAGGTCAATATATTCCTCCAAAGGAAGGAGGGAGAAAACTTCCACAAACTCTTTCATGTCCTGTTTGAGGTGCACTGCCAGGGGGCCCGCAAACTAAACATTCGTCACGCACCTTGCCAACTCCGCCCTCTCACTTGCCGGACCCGTCACCGCCGCCCACAAAGACGTCACCCCCGCTGCGACACCGTCTCAGTGGCCCCCGACCGACCCCTGGGGGCAACCCTCTGATCCCAGCGTGCGCCCCTAGCCGCAACCCACCCCCACGGAAAGGCCCAGCTGCCCCCCCAAGACCCTGCGGAACCAATGGGCCCTGGACAAGCAAAGGAGGGCGGCACCCCACGCTCCCAAGAGGTCCACTGCTCCACCATCTGCCCTGGCACCAGGTCAGGAAGGGGGCAGCACCCCCCCTCACCCCTGGGGCCTGCTGCCACTGCTTGAGAACTCACACTTGCCTGCACACCTCCAAGGGCCGGGTCCTGTGTTGCACCGGTTCCTGTCTCCTCCCGGTCCCGCTCATGACCTCCAAGGGGGCGCCCGGTCTCCATGGTCCCCCATGCCCGGTACACTTCCTAGGCCAACCCCGCCAACCGCTGGTGCCTGCAATATAAGAGCGGCACCCGCCGATCCCAGAGCCGCACTGCCTGGCAGTAATGAGCCTGCCACTGAGCCCAATCTTCCCCCCTCCCCCACCGCCGGGCACGTGTAGAGGCCGGCATAGCCTGCCCAACGCATCCAGTGCTGGTCCCAGCACTCACATGGCCGGTCACGGCCACACCCGTTCCGGCACCCACTGCATCCGCGGAACCCGGGCTCAAGCATTGCAGCAGACTTCTCTGCCAATCCGGACGCCGGTCCCCACGGCCATCTTGACCCGCCACCTGCAGGACTGCGCTGAGCCGCTCCTGCAGCCACGCTGTCACCCTGTCCCGTGCAGCATCCTGGATACCGGCAATCAGCTCCTCCAGAGACCGCTCAGCCATCCTGAAAAAGAAAAACAAATTTACCTAGCCCAATCAATGCAAAAACACAAACTTAGCTTAGTAAGTAAATTTGGTAATGGGGATTTCTAAAATGGCCGACATTTATATCAGCCCAACCCCCTAAACCCTAACCCACCAATCACCATTAGGCTCCCCCTAAGCCCGCCTCCAAGCCCTGTCAAGGTCCCCTCTGCTAAGCTGCGCTTTCTTCTTGGGGATACAATCTAAACCTACAAGTGGTAACCCCAATTCAAGGTTACACTAGCTGCAAGCAATAATTTATAAGTGATGGGAGAGCGTGTTCTTTTAGTCTTTGAAAAAGTTATACTTAATAAAAAAGAGTGCCTGGCTTTCTTTCAATTATAATCAGTTCTCCATTAAGAAAAACTTGCTCTTTTTATTTTTTAAAGATTATATACTAGAATTCCAGGTGACAGGTATGCTATAAACCTTGATCAATAAAAGTCACTTTCACAGATATAAATCCCCTCAAACTAACAAAATCCAGTAAAGAAATTCTGAACCTTTATGTGGTTGTCCAGGCTTTTCACCAATTATAGATATTGCATGTTGGCTTAATTTATATTCAAAGGAACACATTAGTGTTAGGAATACAAAGATGTATTCCTCGCCCCATCCATGAAAGGGTAAAACACCCTTTCATTCACTTACCTGATTCCAGTGCCGAGGTCCCTCCTTTCCTCCTCTGACGTCTGCTGATCATAGGAATCTAATGTGCATGCACAGTTAGCGTGCCTGCATATTAGGCCTTCTACATAGGAAAACATTGAATCAATGTTTCCTATGGGGTTTTTCTTGATGGATGTGGATGTGGACGTTGTTTCACGGAGTCAAAAAAAACATTGCCGTTTTAGAGAAACTGCAGGGCTATGGAGGACAGGGACACTACACCCAGACCACTTCAATAAGATGAAGTGGTCTAGTTGCCTATAGTGTCCCTTTAAAGTACCCTATTTTGCAAATGAAACACTGTTTCAGTATTAGGTTTATTTACTAAACCACAAATTGAGTAGTGAAATGAAAGTTCAACTTGTTTTCCAACTTGGATATTTTAGGATTAAAATTTGCTAATCTTTTGCAGCAATTCCCAGTTTAGTAAATGACACAATTTTTTTTTCCCCACAATGTAATTTAATATATATTTGTTTTTTTTATATACTATATATGTGTGTTTTTGTGTTAGTACGATTGCATGACAGATGTGACATATATTGGAACTATAGTATGGAATAGTAAACTACAATTAGTTGAGGCTAAATGTAAAAATGCTGGCCAAACTACTACTACTACACACACACACACACATACACACTGCTACCTACACTGTTCATATACACTTGTATACATACTACTACCCATACACACACACTACTCTGCATGCTTGCCAGACTATAATGCACACACACATAAAATATACTGCTACCCACATTGCACACACACACACTACTATATGCTGGTACTCAGGGCCGGACTGGGAAAAAAATTAGGGCGGCCCCCTAAGAAGGGGGCGGGGCCAGAGAGGGTGTGTTTTGTTTTGTAATCTTTGATCTCCCCACTGGATAGCGCTGGCCCTGCAGGGGCTGGTAGGGGAGATCCTGTGATCTCCCCTGCCGGCCTCGGCCCCACGGCCATCGCGGCCCACACAAATTGACATAAATTCATACATTTACATATATATATATATATACACACACACACACTTATTCAAGAATTTAAGTTATTTTTGTTGGGGGGGGGGATGAGTGAGTGGGGGAATTGAGAAGAGGGGCTGGAGAAAAGTGGCGGATTGGGTGGCGAAAAAAATATACCCAATCACACAGGATATGGGAGGTTTAACAGGATAAACAGAAATAGATGATTTGCAGGACCTTGCAATAGCTGGATTTAACATAATAGAGAGAAGGATAAAGTCAAATAACTATCCATGGTCAGGCATGGTCACAGTGCCCAATCAGCACCGCGGAGTGACCGCATCTGATCGGTGCGGTCACACTAAAGGAGGGAGAGGTTACTCACCGGAGAGGAGCTCAGCCACGCTACAGGGAAGGGGAGGGGAGAGGAGGGGTAAGAAGAAGGAGGGGAGCGGGGGTAAGAAGAGGGGGAGGGGGAAGGGGGGAGTAAGAAGGGGGGAGTAAGAAGAGGGGGGGAGTAAGAAGGGGGGAGTAAGAAGAGGGGGAGGGGGAGTAAGAAGGGGGGAGTAAGAAGAGGGGGAGGGGGAGTAAGAAGGGGGGAGTAAGAAGAGGGGGGAGTAAGAAGAGGAGGGGGAGTGGAAGTAAGAGGAGGGGGAGTGGAAGTAATAAGAGGGGGAGGGGGAGTAAGAAGAGGGGGAGGGGGAATAAGAAGAGGGGGAGGGACGTAAGAAGAGGGGGGGAGTAAGAAGAGGGGAAGGGGGAGTAAGAAGAGGGGAAGGGGGGAGTACGAAGAGGGGGAGGGGGGAGTAAGAAGAGGTCCTCTACAATAACACATAACACATCCCCTACACACTCCACTCCCTGTGAGCGAACTCATGGGTGGGTGGAAGATATAAGTGAACTTATGAGTGGGCCTTATGGGCATACTCACCGTCAGGCCCTGGGGCCCAGACCTTGTGCTGTGTAAGGGGCCCCCCAAAAAATGGAGCCGCTTCCAATTCTCCCAGAACATTGAATTTTGTGACCACAGTTGCAAACAGCCTCCAGATATCCTGTTCTACACCAGACCAGTGGAACCAAACTGCAGCCCATCATCATCCTCATCTGGTTGTAAGTAGGCAATCTAGTATATTATTAGTGACACTAATCTATAATTTACCTCACATTAAAGGGACACAATAGCTTAATCAAGTGGTTCTGGTGTCTATAGCCGGTCCCTGCAGGCTTTTTAATGTAAACACACACTGTGTGCAGCACTGGCGTTAGTTCATATGGCAGATCATATGGGTGGGGCATTGTGATGTCACATGGGGGGGGCGGCAAATTTTTATTTTGTCTAGGGCGGCAAAAATCCTTGCACTGGCTCTGATCCTGGGCAGGTGCACCAGTCGACTGGTGACCCGCAGGAGGGGAGTGCACTGATTGCACTGAACTCTCCTCCTGCCCAGACCGCAGTGCAAGTGCCCTCTGCCCCTAATTTACAGTGGCTCACACTCACAACAAGCAGTGCCTGGAGCCCTTTGCAGAGCCGTGTACAAAGAGGTTCTGCGGCAGCTGGCCGCCCTGCAAGCATTACATTAAACAGCGGTTCCCCATGCAGCCACAGGTGGCGCTGTGCTGGGAGAATGTGATTACTCTTCACTTCCTCCCAGCCTACAGAGCAGTGCATGGGAGAGAGAGAGGAGGAGGCATGATTTAATCTTACAACAAATCCACTAAGCAAATCTTTATAAATTTGGTGGGATCAGCTCTGTTTCCACAGTTTATTGGTGTTTACTCTGATGTCTGTATTAATATTGAGGGATGTCTAAGTAGTAACGTCAGTGTGTGTCAGCAGGGCCAGCCGTTGGGGTGGGCAAGCTGTGCGGTCACGCAGGGTGCCATGACAACAGAGGCACCCGGCGGCCAACACAGCTCACAAGTTGGGTACACCAGCATATTTAATTTAAACGATTCGCTGGTGGTCCACTGGTGCGCACCAGCAGTAGGTGCAGTCAGATCATATCCTCTCCCTCGTGGTTCCGGCCTCAGTTAGTGAGTCAAAGCACAGGCTCAGAGATTCTCAGCCTGTGCTCTGACAACATTGAAAGTCAGAGCCGTGAAGGAGTGGGTATGGCAAAGAGCTACTGATTAGCATAACATCAATATCCGTTATAAAACCAGGAAAAGGTGGGCATGGATGGTGAACTGATTTGGTGGTGCAATGGGCCACTTGACTGGTTTTGCCCCCCAGGACTAAGGCTGCCAGCCCTCCCCTGGAGGCAACTGAGGGGAGGCAGGGAAGAGTGTGGAGGGAAGTCGAGCTGAGGGAAGTTAGAAGGAAAGTGAAGGGAGGGAGGTAAGGAAGTGAGGTGAGGAAAGATGTGCAGCACAGGGAGGTAGAGAATTGTATTTGGGTTGATTGTGTAAGGTGGCAGTGTGGGAGATATGTGTTTTTAATGGGAGGATAATAGCAGGCTGGGGAGGGAAAGAAAGGACATGAGGAAAGGAAGGGTGAAGGAGGGAAGTGAGAGGATTGTGGTGTGCGGGGGAGTGTGATTGTGTGGGCTTGGTGTGATTTTACAGTAGGATAACAAAAGGGAGCAGGGAGGAGGGGAATGTAGTGAGGAAAGTGAGAGGAAGGAGTAAAAGGAAGTTAGTGATGGACCATACCATCAAAGTTAGAGGGTAATCTATAGTGGGTGGCCCTGAGACCACACTGTATCACACAGTGCCATTCAAATTGATAGTCAACAAGTTTAAAAGAAAAAAGTAATAGATGAAAATGGCAGCTGTCTTCTTAGCCGTGCCACCACTTTCCTGCTATCCACAATAAGGCGAAATTGGGCCTGTGCGTGAGATCGGGAGTATTTTGTTTAACTTTAGTCAACCTGACTCTCTGCCACAAGATGATTTTGTGGGTCAATTTGGTTGAATATCAAAAAAAAGTATTATTGAATGGATATTTAAAAACATCCTTTAGGATTTAGTTGTCTGTAGTTAGGACCAAAAAAAAGCGATTGTATTGTCAGGTGTATTATTTTATTCCTGTCTTTAATTACATTTGTAATTACTTTGTTTTGTGTTTGTTCCTTTTTGTTTAAATTTTCTTGGAGTAGTCATACTTTTGAAGGTTTTGTAAGAGGGTGTCAGTTTATTATTATTATTATTATGATCGTTACTTGAACAGAGAGATTTATTAAATTATTTAACCTTGTGCTCTTGGATAGGATGTTTTTTGCCTCCAATTTTTTTAAATTTACAATCTAGGGTTCTATTCCCCTTCTATTAGTGGTGTCTACTAGGATTTGTAACTGTTTAGTTTTTTTATTCACCTCTTAATGCGAGAGAGGAAAGGGCAGTCCTTCAAGCCATGCTTCTCCAGAGGTTTCCTCAACAGGTTTTTTCCTCTCCTGAGTGCTGAAGAACGACTCTTCGTGAGCCAGCGGTCGACCACATTTAGAATTAAATCCAAGTTACAGTTTGCCACGTAAGTCCCCTTTATCCCACTCACGAACTGCAATGTAGCCCTGATTTTGTTAATTGCTCTTGATAAATGAAACATTAATTGGCGCTACAATCAGGGTTATTTAATAAAGTGAGAATTCAAAGCGAATTTAGGGCTAGAGTAACCGAATTCAAAGAATAGCGGACTTAGAAAATGGAGCACCATATGAAAAAAAAAAAGGTTAACATTAGTTGTTGGTAATTACCAGTGTTTTTTTTTTTTTTTTTTAAATGATGTAATTTCCAGAAAAGAGACTGATCCCTTTGATAGGAAATATGAGCTAATACATCTCACAGAAGAAGGTTATAGCAGGCTTCTTTGACCCACACAAGCAAAAGCTGCAAAGAGAGACAATATAAGATAGCAGAGTACTTGCTTAACATTACCCACCAGGAACCACAGAGTTCATGTCATACTTGCTACTATCAGAGATAATTTCAGATTCCTGTGTCCTCTTTGCTTGCATATGTTTCTGCTCCTCGCTCCTTGGACATCACCCACACTCACTGGGGGAATTACTGCGGTCGCAGCTGCGACTGGGCCTGTCACTCCAGGGGGCACGGCAGCCCTGCGACTTCTACAACTGGGGTGCCCGCTGGCATTGTTGAGCGGCCCCAGCCGCGCGGAGCAGCCATCGGGAACGCAATGAAGGGACCCATCGGGT
This sequence comes from Pelobates fuscus, assembly GCF_036172605.1. Classification (NCBI taxonomy): domain Eukaryota; kingdom Metazoa; phylum Chordata; class Amphibia; order Anura; family Pelobatidae; genus Pelobates; species Pelobates fuscus. The sequence continues at coordinate 252,590,542 of NC_086319.1, read as the reverse complement.
GGCCTGTGCTCTTGGGGCCACCCGATGGCAATGGCTTACCTAGGGCCCGGTCAGCGCTGCAACGCTTTAAGAGTGGGGGGCCCCTTTGATGACGTAAGAGCGCCCCTGGGAGGAAACCATTATTTTCTCCCAGCATACAGAGAGCAGAGCCGTGCAGGAGGAGAATGCAAGGAAAGGAGGGAGTCAGAGTGGGAGCTCTGACTCTCATCACATTAGGCAGCCACTGGACCCCAGTGACGTTACCCTCCTAAAGGTAGGAAACAGGAGGGTGAGTAAAAAATTTTACAGTTTGTGTGTGTTGTGTGAATGTCTGTATGTGTGTCTGTATCTGTGTATGTATGTGAATGTCTGTATTTGTGTATCTGTATGTGTTTGTATGTATATCTCTTTGTATGTGTATCTTTGTCTGCATGTGTGTCTGTATGTGTATCTTTGTCTGTGTATCTGTATGTCTGTCTGTTTGTGTATCTGTTTGCAGTGTCTGCCCCTATGTATTCGTATGTACAGTTTATATCTGTATGCTTGTCATTCTGTGTATCTGAATGTTTGCCATTAAGTGTGTGTGTATCTGCATGCGTATCTATATGTGTATCCGCATGTGTGTCTCTATGTGTATCTGCATGCGTGTCTATATGTGTTTCTGTGTATCTGTATGTGTATCTGAATATGTGTCTCTATGTGTATCTGTTTGCCTGCATGTGTGTCTGCATATGTGTCTGTATGTGTATCTGTGTGTCTGCATATGTGTCTGCTTTTCTGCAAGTGTGTATCTGTCTGCATGTGTCAGTGTGTGCCCTATGTATCTCTTTGCGTGTCATTCTGTGTATGTGTATCTGCATTTGTCTATATGTGTATCTGTGTGTGTGTGTGTGTGTGTGTGTGTGTGATTCTGTATGTGTGTCAGGGTTTGCATCTGTTGAAGTGTCATTCTGTGTATCTGAATGTGTGTCATTCTGTCTGTCTGTGTATTTGCATGTGTGTCAGTGTTTATATCTGTGTGATGGGGGGTGGGGGGGGGGGGGGGGTTGGGAAGATGTATGGGGGGGGAGGGGAGCCGGGCAGTTTTCGCACCGGGGCCCTGTGGTATCTAGTTACGCTTCTGCCCACACTCAAACATTTGTCAGCCCTTACACCAGATATAGCAGAATTATGACATTTTAATTTCTTTGTAGGTAATTCCAGGGTTAGTGAATAACCCTATGTTATATATTCACTAAATACTGAATTACAGAAAACGCAAAACCATAATGTAAGCTTTAGGTTGTAAGAAAAAAAAGCTGTAGGTATAGCAGAGTTGGATATTTTTTTTTTTTTACAGATGTGTTCATTTTGCTTAACTTTTGTAGTTTACTTTTTAATTTACTACAAATCATTGTTTGGTGAATTAACATGACTATCTGCTCAAGTTTGGATATTACCGTATGTTCTTTCAAGAATTCTGTGGATTCTTGCTCAGGATGGTGGGAGTGAAAGTCTTTGTGTACTGTGACAGATGGTGATGTAATTATGTTTCCTGCCACCTATAGCTCTTATGAAGTCAGTAGCATATGTTTATTCAACACATGTTCTAACAAATGGAAAGTAGAATGATGTCAAGTGAGGGGTGGATTCTGACAAATACCATTATTACTATTGTTTATAAAAGGGCCAACTTGGTTTGCTGAGCTGTACAACTGGTGGTGACTTCATATTGAACAGAAAGTGCTCAGAACTGGGAGAAGGATTCCTGCCTACTCATCCTAATGTTTTAGAAAACAGCCTACAAGTATCAGCAGCTGGATTTTTATCACATAATGCATAATACAGAACAGTGATAGGTAACGTAAGAAAGAAGGTCTTTGTTATAAACTAATTACAAAACAATGCAACTGAACATTAAGCATAAAAGGTTTTTGATCTCTGGGATATTTACTAGTAAAAAGTAATGAATTTGATTAGCAAAATTACAACTTGCGCACATTTATTAACTCCTTAAGGATGTTAAGATGTTCCATGTCATCTTCCAAAGAATGGACTTTAACAATGTTAGGACAGCAAGGGACATCCTAATATTTTAAATCCTAGCTCATACCAGAGAGACCCTTTGAGTGTATTTAAATCCCCACTGCGACTGAGAAAACCCAAGTCTGAGGAAGGCCCTCAGAGTCTATGTTTTCATTAGGGACAACTTGCCTTGTGCAGCAAGTGAGGGAGATCTCCCTTTTATGCTGCATTTACCCAGTAGATGACACTCACAGGGCTCCTCTATTGTGTGAGTTGGAAAATCCCTCAGCTAGTTAGGATTAGTGTTAGGGTAGGGTTAATGCTAGTTAGGTTTAGGAATAGGGAAGGTGTATGGTTTAAGTTACTGTGAGGATATTTTTAGGTTAGTGGGGGGGGGGTTTGTTCCTTTTCCAACGTATTATTCCTAATTCATATTTTGTTAGCGATATATAGAGATGTCGCGAACATAAAATTTTCCATTCGCGAACAGCGAACGCGAACTTCCGCAAATGTTCGCGAACGGGCGAACCGCCATAGACTTCAATAGGCAGGCGAATTTTAAAACCCACAGGGACTCTTTCTGGCCACAATAGTGATGGAAAAGTTGTTTCAAGGGGACTAACACCTGGACTGTGGCATGCCGGAGGGGGATCCATGGCAAAACTCCCATGGAAAATTACATAGTTGATGAAGAGTCTGGTTTTAATCCATAAAGGGCATAAATCACCTAACATTCCTAAATTGTTTGGAATAACGTGCTTTAAAACATTAGTTATGATGTTGTATCGATCAGGTAGTGTAAGGGTTACGCCCGCTTCACAGTGACAGACCAAACTCCCCGCAAACAGTCCATTTGCACAACCGCAAACTCCCCATTTGCACAAGGTTGGATACCAAGCTAGCCTTGTCACGTTCCTTGTCCTCACTGATGTCATTGAAGGTCTCTTCCTCCACCCAGCCACGTACAACACCAAGGGTCCCCGAAAGGTGACAACAAGCCCCCTGTATTTTTTTTTTAAATGTACACTACTGTTACACCAGATATGAGTTGCACTGGTGTGACACTGTGCCCTGGCAGGCCCTGAAACGCACACGTGTGAAGGAAACTGACTGCTATTATATTACAGTCAAAAAGTTTTTTTTGTTTTTAAATGCAAGCTATTGTGACACCAGATATGAGTGGTGGCACTGGGCAAGTGGGCACAGTATACGCTGTGAGCCTGACACACACGCTGGCAGGCAGGCAACTGCAATTAGATTACATAGAAAAAAAAAGCAGACTGATGTTCTAGCCCTAAAAAGGGCTTTTTGGGGTGCTGTCCATACAGCATAGATCAGATGAGTCCTTCACGACTGTAGTGGACACTGAATACACTAGCCTAGCTATCGATTTCCCTATTAAATCAGCAGCAGCTACACTGTCCTTCCTCTCACTAAGAATGCAGCTTCCGGGGGGCGGGGCCTAGCTGTCATGGAGGAAAGACGCACTTCGTGTGAGCTCCCTCAATATCTCACTTTAAGCAGCTATCAACAAGCGAATTTCACCCCAGAAGGGGATGACCCAGCAATGATGCTCCTACCTGACCGACCCGACATGCTTAATAGCGGTCAGCAACTTGACAGAGTCTTACTTACCTCCGCGTGGCAAGTGTGGCCTGGTGCTCACCGGGCGGGAGAGGCAGCCAACCACCCGATCCTGGGATGCCCAGGAGCAGCTACTTCCCGGCAGGAGCTCCGTTACCCCCCTCACCTCGGACCGGTGGGGGTTATCCCAGTCCACCCCTGAGAGGCTGTCTGGAGCTAATGGACGCACAGAGCACAGCCGCCCAGGCTGACATACTCATCTGCGACTCTCCCAATATGGCGGCAGCAGCGTGTCCTCCTGGTACCAGCAAAGCATGGTAGGATATTGAGTCTAAGCTGTACAGACTCTTTAATCAATTTTGGAAGCAAATAACAAGCAGTAAGCCCCAACAAGCTCCACCACAGCCCCAACAAGCTCCACCACAGCTAAGCAAAGCAGTCTCCATTAAAATCCACCAACGCAAAAGGTGTCGAAGACGGGACCGGAGGCACAAACAGAAATGCAGAGTCTGCCCCACGTCAAGCACTCGCCTCCACCTTAAGCCACCACAATTCCGCACCGGACGTGAAGCACCACCGGGACAGATCCGACCACCCGACAAAACAAGCTTCCACCACCTGAAGCCGTGAACCCGGCACTCAGCCAGAGACTTGCCTTTGTTGTTCCAGGTATCAGGGACTCCCAGGGTCTGCACCTGGCGCCCAGAAGGGATCGGATGAGCACAAGCAGTAAACAGCAGCCTGCCAAGCATGTCCCACTATAGCCGATCCTCCACACCATGCCTTTGATCACATGAACTGCTCTCTGCACATTAACTAATCGTAAAGTAGCAAGCGTTTAAACATGTCATTATTTCACCTCCTAAAGAGTTTATTGTCGTAGTTCCTTACATGCCTTTACCTTAACCGTTCATGTAATTTGTTATTCACTAGTCTCATCTCATGGGGCGACTCACACTTGATTTATAGCTAGTTGTGGAGCTGCTGATATAAATACACAGTTGATAACGTGCAAGCTACACCCTAAACATGACAGCCATCTTTCACAACAATGTACTGCTATATATTCATACCCTCAGTGCAACTAGCCATGATATACGCATGTTCAGCCTAGCATGCTCAAATATAACACACTTCTGTCTAAAAAAATAAAAATAAATAAATAAATTTAAAAAAAAGGAATACAAAAAAAAAAAATGCAGCTTCAGAATTAATCTAAATTGTATGCTGTCTAGGAGGTGGGAGGGTCTGGGAGGGAGGGTCTGCTGCTGATTGGCTGGAATGTGTCTGCTGACTGTGAGGTACAGGGTCAAAGTTTACTCAATGATGACGAATAGGGGGCAGACCGAACATCGCATATGTTCGCCATCCGTGGCGAACGCGAACAAGCTATGTTCGCCGGAACTATTCACCAGCGAACCGTTCGGGACATCTCTAGCGATATATATAGTAGATTGAAAGAGTGGTCTCTTTAAAACAATATACAAGAATATGTATGGTTATATAAGCTATATGTAGCTCCAACCCTTTTTATATTGTAGTCCATACGCGCTGACGTCATAACGTCGATGTCACGACACGCCAAAATGTTCAAATTCAACCATTTTGAGAGTATGGTTGCAAAAATAAAGAGTCATAATATAAAAAGGCTCCTAGGGCTTTGGATTCTAATTTTGGTCCCTAGTAGTTGTTTTTCTGGTTATTTGATCTCGGTTATTCTGACTATTCTCCTTTATGTAATCATGTGACTCTGCTCTTGTACCTCACTTCCCTGATTTTTGATTTCCCTGACACAGTTTGTCCTGACTATTCTGTCTATCAAACGTAAAGTCTGACCACTCTAAGGACCAGTATATGTTTACTTCAATTATCATTTAGACTCTTCGTGTTGGGTCATTTAGTAATCATGACATTATGTCTCCATCACCAGATTGCTCTCCAAGTTGAGGGAAGTAGCTTTGATAATGAGGAGGTGTAAATTCCATGTTCTCAATGCACACGAAGAGAAGTTGCCAGAAAGAGCCCCTGTCTATGCCACATTGTTCTTAAATGAGGGCAGCAGCAGTACACTATTGGTGACAGGACCATTAAAGTAAGCCGTAATGGTTATGTTGCTTAGAGTGTTACATTATAAAGGTTTGAAATAAAGAGGGGTTTAAACCATATATTCCAAAATTGAGAAGTATAAAATAGTGACTTGCACTGATGATGCCCATAATGTGCTTGTCTGCAAAAAGCATTTGCCCACCCACTAAATGGGCATGTCTGTCCAGCCCCTAGTCTCCAAGAGTTTGTAGAGAGCACTGTAGGACCCTTCTCTGCACGATCCCAGTGCACATGCACGGCGTGAAGGCTTCTACAGATGTGCAAACTCTGTGCTGCCCGAAGACCGTTCCCATGCAGGACACCAGGCAACAAAATCAGGACGACTGGCCACGACCCCGGAAATCAGGACTGATGGGGGAGCCTGGATTAAACCAAAGAACACAATTTATATAAGGCTGCAGTACTGAAGGCCCTTTTGAAAATACGAGTCAAGAAAATTAAAACATTTTTACAAAATTTGTAAAGTATAAAAAAAAAAGTATCCAAAAAAGTTAAAATAATATATTGATTGACAATCTTCTCTATTTGTGTAGCCAGTCATGCCATAATCTCTGCAAAAACATAGTCCAATTCAGTTAAACAACCGTATAGGTTCAGGGCATAGAAGGGTAATCTACTTACAAGTAAAGCTTCTACCAGCCTCAGAATAAAGCCAGTGTCATGAAGCAAAAGCCATTTCCTTTTCAATTATGTGATCTTGATATTTACACAGACATTCACGAAACCATATTTTTCTTTGTTATATTTACATATTAGCAGTTGAAAGAAACACTCCTAGCACATTAACCACTGTAGTGGTCATGGTGAAAGGAGTGCATTGAAGCCCTCCCAGAGTAATATGTCAGAGTATTTTAACATAAGCCATACCTGGTCTTCTCAGGGCACATGAAGCTAGATGTCAGTTTGGGAAATACAGCTTGTCATTCAAGTCATCCATTGATTGAAAACACTCAACTGGCACTCTCAGTCAATGAATGAGCTCTAACATCAGCATCTTGCATCACCATTTTTATTTTATTTTTTTTAAATAAGGGAAATGGGCCACACCCGAAACATGCATTTCTTAAAAGTGTTGGTGACCTAGAGACCAAAATTGATTAAAAAAAAAAAAAAAATGTAATTAAGGAACGACACAAAAATACAGTTTTTTTAAAATAATCTAAGCAGTGGTGCAACTACCACGGTAGCAAGAGTCGCAGCTGCAATCGGGCCAGTCAATCCAAGGGCCAGGCCGTCAGGATATTTTGAGGGCCTGTGCACACGGTCACAGAGTGACCGGCAGGAGTGCTGTGCTGCTCCCCTCTTGCCGCTGTATTTAGGGTGGCCAAGTGGACCACGGTCTGAAAGGAAGTGCTCACTGAGAGAGCACTTCCTGTCAGACTGGACCTGCTACCGCATTGAGCAGAGGGAGAGGGAATGGGACATATGGAGGGGCTAGGGGGAGGGACAGAGGCACATGGAGGGGAGGTAATGGGACACATGGAAGGGCAGGGAGGGGGAATGGGACGCGTGGAGGGGCTGAGTGGGAGGGGAATGAGTCGCGTGAAGGAGCACGGTGGGTAGGGGAATGCGAGGGAATGAGACACGTGGAGAGGCTGGGAGACGAGGGAATTGGACACGTGGAGAGGCTGGGAGGCGAGGTAATGAGACACGTGGAGGGGGCAGGACAATTTTTGCACCGGTTGTTACGTTTTTGTATCTAAGCAAACAAATATGGGGATTTTCCGTTCCACCATTTGGCCATATTGTGTTAAGCCTACCACTACTTCCCAGTATCGCAATAACAGTGGGTCCTATACTAATGGTGGAGTTAACCCTGCAAGGTAATGTTTGAAGTTAATCAAACACTGCAATAATTACAATTGCAGGGTTAAGGGGTGTGAGACACTGCACCCAGACCACTTCAATGAGCTGAAGTGGTCTGGATGCCTACAGTCCCTTTAATGTGGGAGACAAATTAATTAGTACTAGTGCTAAATGAACTAAAATGTATTTAATACATGAGTTGTAAGAGCATTGTGACTATATATATATATATAAAAATAAAAATACAAAATGAATGTGAAACAACTAAAAAAAATACAGTATCAAAATTAAACAAAGTGATAGTGCTTTGAGACACACTCAGAACGCATATCCTATAACTGCTCTATTTCAAACAAATGTTATAAAAGTGACATTGCTGTCCAAAACTGTCTCAAATTTATACTTTCCTATGGTCACCTCCAAATAGGCATCTGAAGCTAAGAGACTGGACAGAGTGCTGAACCCCCCAAAAAATTTGGTCTGGACTCCAAACATACATAGAAAAAAAAAAAGGTAATTGGTGGCACAACCAGAACATGCATTTCCCATGGTACGGTTTGACAGATTACTCTGGGTAGGTGACCATAACGACTACAGCAAGCACATACTCCAGGACTGCATAAAAACTTGCACATTTGGATATTCAATTTGTGGCGGTAATGGGTAAAAGTGGGGCTACTGGTCACGATAAGCAAAGTGTCACAGCTGCCTCTTATAAAAAAATATAAAAAAAATAAAACACATGTTCCATCTGGTATCATTGCAGCATGCCTCAGGTTTCATGAGAGCAGAAAGAGATGTGTGTGCACCTTGGTATTGCATCAGCATTCACTGAAGTAACTAGTCCACCAGGGAAACAAACAGTGTGTGTATATATATATATATGTGTGTACATACACCAGTGCGCTCAATGCTGAAACATTTCATGTTTGTGCAGTAATTCCAAATGATACACATAAAGCTGCACATATTCCAGGACTGCATTAAAATTCTATTTTTTTGTTGATTACAAAAATGTATATTAAGTGTGTTTATATTAAGATACACCAATAGAGAGATAACGAATGTTTTAAAGTATAGATACATGTATAAATGTATACATTTTATTGCGTAGATAGACTTAAACTAGACCCCTGCTCAAAGTAACTGACATAGTCGTCAAGTGAGGTTCTGGTTTTAATTATTTAAAGAAATAAAGCCAATGTGTTTAAAGGTACAGCTGGGTAAACTAAGCTTGTAAGTATTCAATCAGTGGTAAAAAAAAAAAAAAAGGAACACATTGTTACGGCATTAGAAAAGTCAGAGCATGGCCTTTGTGCCATCTATGTTCCAAATGTACTCTCTATACCTCATATGGAAAATTACTGCATCATACACTATATATTTGCGTCTGTCCACAGCTAAATAATGCCAGATCATTGTTCATTTTGTGTATAAATAAACTAAGTAGCCTTTACTAGAAACCAAAGCACAGAATCCAGCATGTTTCATCGGAATGTTTGAGAGACTAAACCCTACTAGTCAATGTCAAAATCTGGCGGTAATGAAAAATGAAATTTTGCTATTAACTAGCCGGCGTAAACATGCTAAATTCGGAAGCATAGATGATCATAAAACTGCCAATGCCATTTCTCATTTACTTTATAAAAAAAAATAAGTGGATGAGCACTTAATAAAATAAGGTGCTCTCCACTATGCACTATTAAACAACGCTTACACTATGGAAGAATGCTGGACCAATTTTTGCTTGAACTAATACTTCTTTACCAGCTGCATTTAGAGGGGAAAAGTCATGTTTTCTTGTGTAAACCTTCCAGTTTACAGGCAAACACAAAAGTCCCTGTGATGACTGAAAAATAGAAGCCTTTTAAATATAAACAATTTCAGATGCTCTGCTGTCTTTTACATAAAAATGTTCAAAATATGCCTGAGCTACCCTGGAAGCTATTTTCTGTGAATCCTTGGATCTTTATCCTGTGTTATAAAACTCGGATATTATCCATCACCTGCTCATCAGATGTTGTACCTTAGGTCAATAAGCTAGCTCTTTTACTTAAACTGCATCCTTACCATCTGTCAGTTACAATGAACCAGGCACTGGGGTAAAACAACACAATCTCGGTTACTGTGAAAAACTGAAGGCTAAGGAAAAGTTTGGGAAAGCTATATATATATGCATTGGCGCAAATAATGTTTTTACTCATTAGGGAATTATTTTTCTCCACCTCCCATATTTACATTCTTTTCTCCGTAATGAATGATAAAATTAAACATTTTTTAACTGATAATCTGCTCTGTAATTTTTCCGCTTCTTCCTTCAAATTATTTTCCCTTTTCAGCCCATTAGCTGTTTAATTTGTCCATGTGCTTCTGAATCAGCATTTGAATGCATCTGGTAATATATTTTGTGAATATTTCTCCCTGGAATATTGATATGGAACATCATGAGAGGACAGAGTCCTGTATTTTAGGGAACAACAGCAACGCTAAATTGAAGGACATGCATACAGACTCATTTGTCAAAGGCCCTGTTGTGGGCCGAAACGTTGCTTTTCATCTGCTCCAATAAACCTACTCAATGCATTTACCTTGAGTGCATGGACCAAGTGCAAATGATTCCATCCAATGGACACAAAAAGAGAGAAACATTTACATGGTTCATGCCTCAAAGACACTTCACCACAGACATGTATCCTGTTTTCACCACAGGTAATAATAGTACAAACATTACAAAAAACACATCCCAAAACAAAAAATACTGACTGCATTGATACATTAACCCCTTAAGGACACATGACATGTGTGACATGTCATGATTCCCTTTTATTCCAGAAGTTTGGTCCTTAAGGGGTTAAACGTGAATGGATTGATTGCTGTGTGCCTTAGTGAAACCAGGGGAACAGTGACTAAGCCGTTGTAAATTTAAGTCAGCAATATTAAATAAAAAAAGGTTGCAAACTAAAATAGAATTAAAAATCCATATAAAAATAGTAAGGTAACATCATGAAAAAGAGACAGCCCAATAGATGATGAAAGAAATAGAAATACAAACTCCCTACATACAAATGTGCTTAAATACTGTGATATTTGGCATTTCTCACTGGCGTATAAACTGAACTTGTTTCTAGTGTTGTACCATAGGATCATAACAGGATTGTCAGGTGATTTTGACCCTCCCCACTCAATAAAAAATGTTTTATCAACTGGACATTCAGGTATAAAAAGATCTAAAAACACATAATAATATTTTAAAACTTCAAATGTATGTGCATATGTATGCTTTTAACGTACTGTGTTTGAACCTGAATTTATGCAGCTGTGCAAATACTTGCAGGGCGAAAGGGTTACACCGAGTATGATAACCTCTACTGCCAGCTGTAGTGCCTATTATGCCAAGAGTACCCTGACCCTATTTACCAGTAATTTTTTTTTTGCAATGATTTATCCTCTTACCTGAGTACCTTCTTCTTGGGGCTATTAAAAGCCAGGGACCCTCATTCAGTTAATCTGAATTGAGAAACAATGCCAGGGAACTTCAGACACTATAATCAATTCAATGAGATGAAATTGTTATAGTGCCTACAATATCTCTTTAAGAAAGTAAAAAGTTGGGGCTTCCAAGAAGAGTATAGTAAGGTGTTGATCTTTAAAGTGGATCTATCACCAAAAGTAAGCATCATATAGTCTGCTTCTTTATAGCTCCCTGTGTCTGTTTTTTTTTTTCCTGAGTGTCCTTGTTTTCATAAAATACATTATGAAAAGTAAGAACTACTTTTCCTTATGTATAGCAGTCACATTGACAAAAGTTTATTTCAATTACCAAACAAACGTACCCACAATCCATCAGTAAAATCAATCCTACAGAAGGCAAGCAACAGACATCAGGAGAACAAATGAGAACAAAATGGCTGCACCCTGTAGAGATCGATCAATATAATTTTTTAAGAGCCAATACCAATTATCAGTCGCCTTTCTGGCCAATTGCCGATAACTGGTATCGATATTCTGTTCATTTACAGTTTTGAAAAAAAGAAGCAAATTTTCTGCACAAATCTGTCATTAACTGAACATGTTTATTATTTGAAGGTTTTTTTTTTTTTTTTTGGTAAAGCTTTCTTTTATTGATTGGTAAATGCACAGCATATACATGCCAGTCAGATTTTTAATGTTTGCAAGAATATTTATGTGTGTAGTGGATGCAATGCATTTGTTTGTGTAGTGGATGCAGTGCAAGTGTGTGGTGGATGCAGTGTGTGTATGTAATGGATGCGGTATATGTTTGTGTAATGGATTCAGTGTGTGTGTTTGTGTAGTGGGTGCAGTGTGTGTGTTTGTGTGTGTGTAGTAGATGAAATGTGTGTGTAGTGTAGTGGATGCAGTGTGTGTAGTGAACGCAGTGTCTGTGTGTGCAGTGGATGCAGTGTGTGTGTTTGTGTAGTGGATGCCATGTGTGTGTAAATATGTGAGGTAGGATTCTGTGGCAAATCCATTATGTGGGTTTAAATATACGTTATCTTCTTTTTTCGGCCTCTCCTCTCTCCACCTCTTGCATGCCTCGTATGCCACAAGGAGCATTGCGTGGTAACCAGTGGCGGATCCAGAGCCTGATCTCGGGAGGGGCACTTGTAGATTATTTAAAGAAATAATCCAGACACAATAACCACTACAGCTCAGTGTAGTGGTTATGGTGTCAATAGCGCCGGGACCCCCTCCCAGAGTAAGTAGTCAAACCGTTTAAGAACAGTTTGACAACTTACCTGAGGTCTGCTGGGAAATGGGGCTGTAGTAGGGCGTAGGAGCAGTGGTGTGTATGAGTGCTGCAATGTGTAAGGGGTGCAGTGTGTGTGTGAGGGGGACAGTGTGTGAGCAGTGTGTGTGTGTGAAGGTTGTAGTGTGTGAGTGAGGGCGGCAGTGTATGTCAGGGATGCAGTGTATGTGTGGGACAGTATGTGTGGTAACAGTTGCTGTGTGTGAGTGTATTGCAGTGTATGTGTGAGTGTTGGCAATGTGTGTGTATGGGGCGGCAATGTATGGGGGCCGAGTGTGTGTATGGGGAGCAGTGTGTGTATGGGGGTAGTGTATGTATGTAGAGAGTGTGTGTGTATGGGGGCAGTGTGTGTGTGTGTATGGGGGCAGTATGTGTATGGGGCAGTGTGTGTGTATGTGTGTGTATGGGGGACAGAGTGTGTGTATGGGGGGCAGTATGTGTGTATAGGGGGCAGTATGTGTATGGGGAGCAGTGTGTGTGGATGGGGGGCAGTATGGGGGCAGTGTGTGTGTATGGGGGCAGTGTGTGTGTGTATGGGGGGCAGTATAGGGGCAGTGTGTGTGTATGGGGGCAGTGTGTGTGTATGGGGGCAGTATGGGGGCAGTGTGTGTGTGTGTGTGTGTGTGTATGGGGCAGTGTGTGTGTGTATGGGGCAGTGTGTGTGTGTATGGGGGGCAGTGTGTTTGTGTATGGGGGCAGTGTGTGTGTATGGGGGCAGTATGTATATGGTGCAGTATGTGTGTATGGGGCAGTATGTGTGTGTATAGGAGCAGTATGTGTGTATGGGGGCAGTGTGTGTGTATGGGGGCAGTGTGTGTGTATGGGGGGCAGTAGGTGTATGGGGCAGTATGTGTGTGTATGGGGGCAGTATGGGGGGCAATGTGTGTGTATGGGGGCAGTATGGGGGGCAATTTGTGTGTATGTGGGGAATGTGTGTATTATGGGGGCAGTATGGGGGACAATGTGTGTGTATGGGGGCAATGTGTGTATTATGGGGGCAGTATGGGAGGCAATGTGTGTGTATGGGGGGCAGTTTGTGGGTATGGGGGGCAATGTATGTGTGTAGAGTGTGTGTGTGTGATAAGGGTAGGGGGGCTTTTTAAAAATTTTTATATATATATATATTTTTTTTTTTTTATTTAATTAAAATAAATATTGATGTACCCCCTCCCTTCTTACCTTTACTGGGAGGAGGGGGGACATTTCTCAATCCCTGGTAGTTCCAGTGGGATTCCCTGGTGGTTCCAGTGGTGAGGTGAACTCTAGCCTGTAGCTCCAGGGCTAGAGTTCACTCTCGCGAGATTTGGAGCGTTGCCGTGGTAACCGTGGCAACGCTCCGTGCTCGCGAGAGGAGGACCCAGAGGAGCTGCAGGTAAGAGCTCCCGGGTCCTCTCTCACTCCCTCCCCTGCCGACTGCTAGCACAGTGCCTGCGGACCGGGGAGGGAGATCTCTGATCTCCCCTCCGGTCCATAGGCACATTGCAGGGCTAGCACCTGCATGTGCTGGCAGGGGAGAGGGAGACCGTCGGTTTTCTGTGGGTGGGGGGGGCAATTGCCCCGTTGCCCCCCCCCCTGGATCCGCCACTGGTGGTAACCCAAAGTTAGAGAGAGTAGATGCTCAGTTGCCCACTCTTCAATGTGAGTGGCACCCAGGGCGGACAGACACCTCTTCACTAGTACATCACTGGTATTGGCAATATCGTTATCATTTAAACTGGTACCGATTATTGCCAAATTGCAGAATATTTAATGATTTTATTTGCCGAACCAATATTCGGTCAAACACTAGCAAATATTGAGACCCAGCACACAGAAGAAAAGATAATAAATACAAATAAAGACAAGTGGCAAGAGAGGGAGTATAATCATTAAGATACAAGGGGCATAGGGAAAGGAAAAGTGAAATAAAAAAGTGACAGGGTGACTTTAACTCCTATTTGGGCTTCATAATTAACCCCTTCTAATAGTTTTTACATTAAAAGATTTTAAAACATTCATATGACAACAGCCGGTTTCCTAATGGCATTCCTCAGACTGAAGAGTTTACTTTGCTTGGGGATCTTAAACCATGGTACGACCCACTTTGGGGCCATTAAGTAATTGTATAGCCTATTGATAAAATCAAATGGGAGACCTCCAGGCATATCTACCTATGTAAAAGGCTGCATATATCACAGGAAAGGTGTATCAGCAAATTATAGTGGGAAAACAGGACAATTAGTTTAATTATACATCTCTATTCAAGACAACAGAAGAATCAAAGATTACAAAGTTTGTTTGCTGCCTTCACTTCTCAAGCAGAGAAATGACTACATTCTTCCAAACAATAATTATACAACAAACTAATAAAATACATATATCAATATAATGTTCTCAGTAGTCTTCCTTTAATCTTATAGAAACTGTGTAGAAGAGCAAATAGTCCAAACCAGTTAAACGGCCCTATAGATCCAGAGCATATGAGGGTAATCCACTGAGAGATAAAGCTCCTAATATCCTCACAGAGAGCCTGTGTCGTGGAGGAGAAGTTATTTCCTCTTCTATGATGTGATGATGTGACCACGGTATTCAGAGACATCAAGGTGTGTTTGCCACTACAAAGTGGAAGCTTTAGGTGTAAAGAAGTTCAGCTGTTATCTCCAAATGTGCATATTTAATTTGGCTCATTAGAGCAATAATCAAAATTGCAATATTGAAATTTGGTAACCAGTTTATCCAGGTACTGACACCCTCCATATTTTAACAGGTTGCCAAGTTAGGGTACATTGTAAGTGGGGCACAAGCGGAAAAGGCTGACAATAATAATAATACGAGGGCAAGTAATGAAAACAAATATACAGAAAATATACAACTTGTTAACTTGCACATTTTCTTTCCATAAAGAAAATAAACCTTCAGTTCAGCCTACCAGTCCTATTTCTATTGTAAATTTGATTTTATTAGGTTGTCAAATTAGTACGGATTATGGCATCTAATTGAGACTCGCAGGTCTCACATATAATCGAAATGGCAAGATACTGATTTTGCATACAGTTGCTTTAGACACGCAGGTCTGTTAGCATAGTAGTGAAGAAGGGACATGTAGTTCCCGTAACATATAACTTATCACCAAATTAGCAGAGAATGTCAAGCGGCCTATTGAGCTAGTTATCGTCTCTATGAGTGTGCTTTTACGAATTCGTTGTCTTATCTATTTCCTTTATGGTGTATTGCAAACAGTTCGCGTATGTTACTATTGTGATTCTGTTATTTTGTTTCTTTTTTTGGGGGGTATTTATCTAGTGATGAAACCAGGTCTTCGATTGCCTCACGAATTGTGAGAACCCCTTTTTCTCTAGATGTGTGGTGGTGTCCTCCGGCCGTCAGATGTTTTGTCTGGCTGCCATTTAAGTGTTTGCCCCATGATGTAGCTAGTATATACCCCTAAAGCCTGGTCCTGCAGGCCACTTCAGGTCCAGGTGTATCGTGGTTCCTCAAAGTGGGGCTTTTAGAGTCCACATGGAGCCAAAGTGGTGATTACCCTTATGGGTGTGTGTAGGGCTGTTAGATTGCCTGAATAGCTTTTCTTTTGCGTGCGGTGGTGGTGGGAGGTTGTGTGAATGTCGTCGTGGGAGTCGTAGTGTGTGGATCCCCTCCCCCAGTCCCCGCCCCCATCCCCCAAACCCCCGGCAGCGATAATTGTAGCCCTTCAAACCTAGCTTTGGACAACGTCCCTATTTCTAGAGAGCTCCCGAATTGGCATCCTGCCACCATCATGTCTGCCACTATGGTCTCGTTGTTTTCGTCTCTGTGTATTTTCCCCCCTGTATTGCCCTGTTTGGATACCTGTGCGTGTGTCTGAGCATGTGGGGTTGTGTTCGCCCAGTCCCCAAGGGAAGGCCTCTTCCCCCCCCGCAACACCCATCCCCCCAACCCATCCACAACCCGAAGTCCAGCGCGGCCAGATATCAGACTAGTGCTGTCCCTGTGGTATTTCCATCCCCAGCTTGCCTGTATCACTATGTCGTCCCTGGCCATGTCCCCGGGGCGTTCCCCCTGTCGAGTGTGGCATATTCCCATGGTTCTACCAGTCCTATTTCAACATATTTTTATTCTGTCACTTTGTATTACATTTAGAATAATGCCATACAGATTACATAACCATAATTTTGGGTTACATTTAGCTTTTTACTTATAACTAGCTTTGTGTAAATTGCGCATTATGTAATAAAACAAAACGCAGTGATCCATGCAAAAAACAAACAAACATATTCTGGGGGTATGAAAGCTTTCAAATGATTACTAGTGAATTTGACTATTAGCAGTGAACTGCTTCCTGCAGTGAGCTCCCCCCCAGGAACTTACACATTGTTAGTTTCCAGTTGCTGCAGATCAACAGCAGAGTATGAAAAGGTCATCTATTAGCTGGGGGAAAGGAGGACATACTACTATGAGGGGGTATTTGGTTATGGACAAATGCAAATGTGTCCACATTTTGGGCCATTTGCTCAAATTGTGAATATTACCATTTGCCCATGGTGAATATAACGTATCAATGCAATGTCTTGTTCTTCAAATTCAGGTATTAAAATGTTGGGCTCCCTCCCATACATGTCACTCAATATGTAGTGGTTGAGGGGTAAATAATCCCAAGGGTAGACAGCCCAGAGTCAATAGTGCTCCTTTTCCATTGGTCTTCACCCTCAGTCCCTGCACTGTGTCAAGGCAGTAAAAGGAAGTAAAAAAACATTATTTTATTTATTATCTAGATTAGATCTAGGCAACTGCTTTATTTTATTGGTTCTGTTGGGGAACTCTTAAAGACAGTCTTAGGGTATTTGATAAGATCTGTGCACAATTCTGGTCAAGGATCTAGCAGAGGGAATGCTTTGATTTACGTCTTACTCGTTTAAGCACTGATCCTGGATTATAGCATTGTCAACCAGCGGCATGGTCTAGTGAGAAGCAACCTGGGCACCACCAGGAACCATTTGCTGATAACACATTTGTCTCCGTTTTCTGGGCCTTGGGCCAAACAGGTTAACCCCCCACACAGCCCTTAACCTGTGAACAAGCTAGAAAGGCCTGCCTTCCTGATAAAGAGGTGCAGTAAAGAGTTTCCCAAAGCCAAAAGTAAGGCAGAAAAAGTACAACGCGTAAAACATCTAAAAAAAAAATTTACATTTGACATCTATAAACAATATGTATAAACTTATGTATGTGCATATTTCTGCCCTGCTTGTAATGTATTGTGCTTGAATCTGTGAGTATAGTGAGTATATGCAGCTGTGTAAATGCATGCAGGGCTAAAGATAGTGATGGACGTGGTTAGGATTACAAGGGGTTTAGGTTTAAAGGCACACTATAGTTACCAGAACAACTACAGCTTATTGTAGTTGTTCTGGTGTGTATAGTATGTCCCTGCGGGTATTTTCATGTAAACACTGCCTTTTCAGCAGAAAAGGCAGTGTTTACATTGCTGCCTAGTGACATCTTCAGTGACAGTCATTCAGACGGCCATTAGAGGTGTTTCCTGGGTTGTGCAGCACTGACATTGTGTCTCCATGCTCTTCATCGAGGCACTGAACTTTCTCCATATATATATGCATTGATTCAATGCATTTCTATGAGGAGATGCTGATTAGCCAGTGCAGCGCTAACCCTATTTAAGAGGGAGTCAGCCACCTAACATGATTCTAACACTATAGTGTCAGGATTACATGTTTGTATTCCTGATCCTATAATGTTTCTTTAAGGTTGGAGAGGGGTTCATGTCAGAGTTAGATTACATACCTAGTGTTTAAAAGATTAATAGCATGTGATGGGGTTAAAGTTGTGGTATAAAGACCTTTTAGGATTATTGAGTTTAGGGATAGAGTTGGGTTTAATTTAGTATTAGGGGGTATGAAGTGTTTTGTTTTTAAAGGATCACTATAGGGTCAGGAACAAAAACATGTATTCTTGACCCTATAGTTCTAAACCCACCATTTAGGTGGCTTGCCCCCCCCCTTAAAAGTTTAACACTCACCTTATTTCCAGTGCCGTGCGGGTCTGCTGGCGCTGGCTCCTCCCCCTTGGTGACATCATCAAAATTTAGCATTGGATTGGCTAAAATCGGCAAGGGGCGGGACCAAACACAGTTTTGGGCAATCAGCACCTCCTCATAGAGATGCATTGAATCAATACATCTCTATGAGGAAAATTCAGCTTCTCCATGCAGAACGTGGGGATGCTGAATGGCAGGGCTGCCTGCTGTGCAGCCCTGAGCCAGGAAGCCCCTCCTGTGTCCATCTAAGGAGTAGCCACTCGGAGGTGTCCCTAGGGGCAATGCAAAAAGGCAATGTTTACATGAAAATGTCTGAAGGGAGCTATTATACTCAACAGAACAACTACATTAAGCTTTAGTTGTTCTGGTGACTATAGTGTCCCTTTAAGAAGAGTTAGACATAACGTAAACGGTTTATTTTCTGGTTTGAGTGCTGAAAATTGAAGGGTTATTTAAAAAGTACTCACCCTCCTATGTCTTCTGTATACCAGTCAGACTCCTATGATTGATGATATTAAAGCCGCAGGAGTGGTGATACATTGTGTATCACTAAGAGCTTCACATGTTCCTCCTGCAATGTATTTCCTGTGTGAGAGGCTGTTAGTGGGCAGGTGAAATGATCCCTTCTACTTTCTGTCCAGCCTCACTTAGACACCGTAGTAGCAAGGACAAAACTGAGTTTTATACCCTCTAAAACTTTTCCTG
The DNA here is from genome assembly GCF_036172605.1 of Pelobates fuscus. Lineage (NCBI taxonomy): Eukaryota > Metazoa > Chordata > Amphibia > Anura > Pelobatidae > Pelobates > Pelobates fuscus. The sequence continues at coordinate 252,571,565 of NC_086319.1, read as the reverse complement.
CAGGTCTTACTAAAACTGACTGGACTACAGAGAACACTGTTCACGGCTCCTGATACTTATCTCTCCACACCATTCTATTTAAAGTGACACTATAGTCACCAGAACCACTGCAGCTTAATGTAGTGGCCCTGGTGTCTATAGCCTGTCCCTGCTGGCTGAGCAATGTAAACGCTGTTTATTCAGAGAAAAGGCAGTGTTTAGATTGCTGCTTATAAACACTTCTAGTCGTAGTCTCTCAGATGGCCTCTAGAGGTGCTTCCTATCCCAGTGCTGCACAGTGTGCAGCACCTATGTTCAGTGTCTTCACGCTCTCCATAGAGCTTAATTGATTAGATGCATATCTATGAGGAGATACTGGTTGGCGCAGTGGGGCTTTTTGCAGTGCATGCACAATAGCCTTTAGTGGTCTTTTAACGTATAGGTCTCTAGAGAGGTGAAAAAGAGCCTAATACAGTAAAAGAGTACATATGCACACATCTAAGTAATTGGATCTAACGAGGGGTCGTCCAGGATAAAGGCATCACCTGAAAAAACTGAAGTAAAGTAGAAATATCTTTATTAATTTATTGTAGAATAAACAAGCTGTGGGCAACAAGCGTAATAGAGAGGGTGAAGACCTCACATCAGCCCCCCAGCAATGAGCACTTACTTGCAAGCAGGAGCCTCCATAGAAATTGTCTAGCAGCGAGTTATAAAACTTGATAAAGATAGCTCCGCCTTATGTCACGTTTTGTCAAGCGAAAGAAAACTAAGTGGTCCCTATTTTGCTTTATTTATTTAGGAGAAAAAGAAGAATAGATTAGTAGTGAAGAAGAGACGTGGAAGACATTGAAGCAAAGTAAGTATAGGGTGTTGTACTTTTTTTGCCACACAATTGGAGTGAAGCAACAGATATAAATATTTTTATTTACATGTTTCTTGCACTTTTCTATTATGTGCCTAAAATTGTGCTCTTTTCATTTTGCTTCATCAAGCGAAAATGCTATGGAAATAACGATCGTTAACAGTGATAACATACAAATTGCCATTCTTTAACAAATCTGAGTCTATGCATTCCTGTCTGTCTAAACTACAGATCATGAGCAACAGTTTTGGCATGCCAGATTAATTTTACATGGCTCACAATAGCAAGATAATTTAGTTACATGCATAAAAGATGAATACAGGTTACCAGGGGAAATGAAGCTATCTACCCTAATTCACCATAGACCTATACAACATGCTGAGCTTATCTTTATAAGTGTATTAAATCCTATATATAATGTATGACTAAAACCTTTCATTGTCATATTAATATTTAAATAATGCATATACAAACTACAATTTAAATGAATTCTTCCTGGATCCAGTTCAACTGAAAAACAAAAATATAAATCCCAGCTGCACATGAAGTCTACTCACATCCAACAAACCACAAAAATAATGCAACACAGAGACAAGTCTAAATTATAAACACTCGACATGCACCACACTGCAAGTTAGCCAGTGACAGGGAGGGGACTGGAAGGCACAGATAGTGGCAGACAGGATAGGAGGTGGGGGAGAGGAGGAGGAGGAGGAGGGAATTTTGGTATGGGAAAGGGTGGGTCTGGTTTAGTAGTGGAGATCGTTCCTCTGGAGCTGAAACCAGATTCACTATAGAGCGGGTTGTGCACACAGGACGCTACAGCACCATGGATCTGGATGGGTGAGTGATGCCACCATCTTCATTCATTTGCCGCATAGAACGTTGAGAATCATGCAGCAGGTTCCATGTTCTCTACGTGATGCTTACAATTTCTGTGCAGTTCTGCATGCAATATTCACTGGGTATATTCACATGTTGTCGTCTCAAGCAGCCGAGTCTTAGCATGTAATAACACACTTTTTTTTATTTTTTTTTATTTTATTTTTTTACCGTGTTATCGTCTGCTCTGCATACTGCAGGTAGACCGGTGTTTTGTGTGTTGCACATCATACATTTTGATGAGTAAAGAAATAGGCATAACTCGGTTTGGAAACAGATCTCCAACTCAGCATTCTACGGCGTGTAAAATATACACACGATGCCACATTACACACAGATTGTATACGGTAATTCTATACGCATACATTTTGTTCAATGTTACAGATGCACCCAAAGCAGACATTTTACAGAGAGACACACAAACGTAGAAAGGCTGCAGAGATTTCTGTTTTGGCTTTTTTGCATGTTGCTCCCTGTAAAAACGTGCATCCTATTGCATATTTATATCTGCATATAAATCACATGTGCATTTATATGAAAACATATTTGCATGTTTCAGATACACAGGCAGCTCAGTGTTACAGAGGCAGGCAAATAAGGGGAATCCAAATACAAACATAACTATACCATGCAGAGGAAATTATTTGGAATTATGACACTGATCTCAAAATCCTTTTTTATTAATTCATAACAGGTGCTATGCTGGAGTAGAGTGCTACATATGGCGAAATAATCCGACTGTTGATTAAGATTTAGCACGTTGCCCTAGAATGCTTTTTGCGTTCATACATACACCTATACAACAAAGCAGAATAATAGTATGAGAATTAGGAGAGCGTAGTATGTAAGCTATGGTTCAAAAACTCAAGGCACACCAAGGGTTCTGGTTTTGTCAGAATTCCTACTGGAACATAATTGGTAAATACCTAAATCCTGGACTGTTGGTGTATCTTGAACTAGAAATAATTGCATGTTATCCCTGGAGATTCACATTTATGATGAAATAAGGCTTAGTGCATGTTCCTACCATAATGATTTAGTAAGAGTAGCGAATGTAATGTAAGGATGCTCATTACTTAAATGTGTTAAGATTATACTCTGTCCAATATATTACGCATCACTATGTCTTACACATAATAAATGTTTTATCCATACACACCGCTGTTCTTGTTAAATACACAATTAACAAATTTAAACACAAGGACATCACTTGACAGTACATGCCACACTATTTTGTTATGTTGCTGATTACATAATAATTTGGCTCCTTTCTAAGAATTGTTAACAATATATGCAACAAGGGTTGTGTACTGTGTCACACAGATTTTGAAGTTATTCTGTTGCGTGATTTGCAGTATAAAAAAGGACAGAATTTTCCTCACTTACAGATTTTCAGGGATATTCACTAAAGTGAAATTCAAATTTAAGGTCAAAGTAGCCACTCCCACCACCCTTAACCCTGCAAGTGTAATTGTTGATTTTTTTTTATAAACTGCAATAATTACTTTGCAGGGTTAAGTCCTCCACTAGAGGGACTTCCGGCTTCTTAAAATACGAAAAGTTTTATGTGTTAAACGACGCTGGACGTCCTCACGCTATTCATGGGGACATCCAGCGTCGTTGGAATCCCCATAGGAAAGCATTGAATAATGCTTTCCTATGGGTAGGTCTAATTCGCACGGCTGATGGCGGGGGAGGAGCGTGGGCGGAGCCTGACCCAGCACCGAGGGACATCGGCACTGGATTCAGGTAAGTCACTGAAGGAGTTTTAACCCCTTCAGCAACATGGGATGGGGGCTGGGGGGATATTTTTTTACTGGCACTGGAGAGTCCCTTTAAAAATTCTCTAACTCAGCTATGCTTTTAGGTCGGCTATTGTGGCCTTAAATTTAAAATCCACTTGGAATTTGTACTTTAGTGAATAACCCTGTTTGTCATTATTTTCTATGGCAGTCTTAGGGATTATAAAGAATATCTAAAATCCTTTATGTTTGAACTTGTGCTCAGTAATAAAGCTTATTTTCACTGAATACTGTGTTAGGCTTAGTGAATCTTACATGGTTTCTCACTTATTCAGGGATTTCAAATTGTAGGCCAAAATAGTTGGATTGAAAAGGATTCTCAAGCTCACCTACGTTTCCAGCTTAATTTGACCTAAAATATTTAAGAGAAACAGTTTTTTTTAAGAGTAAAAGTCCATCTCTAGACCACCTCTCAGTCAGCCACTAGAGGGACTTCCCCTCAATCTCTGCAGGACCTGTGTTCAGCGTCTCCACACTCAACATTGAGATGCTGAATGTTCCATAAAGAGATGCACTGATTTAATGCCTTGTATACAAACTAGCCTCACAATGCTTACCTATGGGGAAGCATTGGATTGGCTGAAAAAAATAAAGACTGATGATATCAGCCAAGGTGGCAGGGCAGCAGCAAATAGACCAGCAAAGCGAGAGCTGAAAGTTAAGAAAAATCGTATTCTTTAATGCAGGAAGGGAGGTGTACATCTAAATAGTTGGCAGAACACTATAGCACTAGGAATACAAGTTTGTATTCTTGCTATAGTGTTCCTTTAAATGTAGAATAAATACTTATCTATTCTTCAGGTGGGTACCTCCATCTTGGCTCCCTGTCAATCATTGTCATACACTCTGTAATTTTCATCTGACAGTCAACACAGAGAAAGCTTACAGTGAAAAGAGGAGAAATCACAGGTTTTCTATTTATTCTCCTTATTTGCAATATGAAAATGTAACATCACGTGAAAAATAGAAGGTTAAGGGAACACTCGAAGGTTAAAAAAATAATGACACCAAGATTGAGGCCTCAGGGAACCAATCAGGAGACGGGCTGCATGGCCAGTGAGGAGATCAAAGATCGCCCTCACTTGTCAGCCCATTCACAGGCCCAAGTAGAGGGGTGCTGAACACTTGCGATCTTCAGATCAAATGCATTGCTCCAGCAGGCATTGCCATGGCAACGCTCTGCCAGAGGTTAGAATTCAATTAGCCTGCACCCTGATAGGCCACACACCCTGTATCAGAGTTCTCTACCTCATGTCAATGTCTGCCTTGTATGGGGCATCTAATTAACAAGTAGAGTTCATATATATAAAGTTATATTTATATATAATCACAGGTTGAGTCCCAGGTCAGGGTAGCACAATTAGCATCACCCTCAGTCAGCCAGTGATGATAGGATTGTCAAAGTAGGGATGGAGCCCAGGCATGGTGCATTTTTATCCTACAACCGTTACTGCATATTAATGCTCACTTAATATTGCAGACCAGATGATGCACCTACAAAGCCCTTTTCTCCCTAACACACACACAATAGTTCTTATCTTCCCCTCAACACACAAACAAGAGCCCCTGTCTCCTCCCAACACACACAAGAATCCCTATCACCAATAAAACACACAATACAGCCCCTATCTTTCCGCACACGTGCACTACCACCCCAATTTCCCCACACATGCTAACTTCAGCCTCAGTTTCACTCGAGATTTGCTACATCCCTAACCCCCAAACACACACTATAGATGCTCTCTCCCACAAACACACCCAAATACAACCCTTATTTACATGCACACCCACCCTACAATATAAACAGCCCCATTAACGCACACACAACCTGACAACAGCCTCCCTCCCAAACAAGCAACACTACAAGCACCACCCCCAAAATATGCAATCCCAGGAACAACGTTCAGAAACAAGCAACACCATAAGTAGCCTACCCTCACACACGTAACTCCACACGTAGCATTACCACAAACATACAACTTCATAAGCAGCTTCCCCACAGACGATATACCACGAGCAGCTTCTACATACCCAAACACCTCCCCAATCTTGCCTCGACCTATCCTCCAACCACCCACCTAGTCGCATTTACCATCCAATCAAATATCTGAAAATCACATACCCCAATCTAGTCCCAACCACCCATTGAATTATATACAAAAACATCTTTGCATACATGTATATATGAAGGGGCAGGAAGTACATTGAGGAAACTGTTCTTGGGACAGCATGTAAGGTAAATCCAGCCCAAAGTTATTATATATTTTTTTAGATTCAGCCACCTTTTTAAAAATAAAAACCAGCAAAAAAGCCTTTAAATTAACCTATAGGCAGGCTTCTCTTTACAGCTAATCCACCATTGGTGAGATCATCCCAACGGATGATCTTGGTCCAATCAAGTGCAAATCAATGGTAGCACAGCAATCACAGCCCAAATGGACGCTTCTCATTGAATTCAATGTGACTCTATGACAAGCATTCAGTGTCACCATGCTATCTGTGATGATGCCAAACATTGGAGACTTCTGATATTCAACGAGGAAGCACCTCCAGTGACTGTCAGTCCGACTACTTCTACAGGCTGGTTTATAGAAAAATGTTAACAATGCCACAGACTCTTTGCCCCAAAACCACTTAATTAACAATATTTATTGATGGACATGTGTCTCTTTTCAGCATATGTAACAACAATAGGTTATACTAATGCTTAGAGTGTACCTTTAACATAAGTTATAGGTTATTTTTCTATCCTTTACCAACAACGCTTGGCTTAGTAAATAACCCTGTTAAAATCTGAGAATAATCACATTAGAAGTTTACCACAACAACTGCTGCAAATCTTGAATCCCAGCTCAGGACTATCACCCTGTAAACTATCTCCTTAAAGGAGCACCATAGGGTCAGGAACACAAACATATATTTCTGACCCTATAGTGTTAAAACCACCACCACCGTGGCCCCCTCTTGCCACCCTGTACAGTTGCAAGAAAAAGTATGTGAACCCTTTGGAATTATATGGATTTCTGCACAAATTGGTCATAAAATGTGATCTGATCATCATCTAAGTCACAACAATAGACAATCGCAGTCTGCTTAAACTAATAACACACAAAGAATGAAATGTTGCCATGTTTTTATTGAACACACCATGTAAACATTCACAGTGCAGGTGGAAACAGTATGTGAACCCTTGGATTTAATAACTGGTTGAACCTCCTTTGGCAGCAATAACTTCATCCAAACCTTTCCTGTAGGTGCAGATCAGACGTGCAGGAGTAATTCTTGACCATTCCTCTTTACAGAACTGTTTCAGTTCAGCAATATTCTTGGGATGTCTGGTGTGAATCGCTTTCTTGAGGTCATGCCACAGCATCTCAATCGGGTTGAGGTCAGGACTCTGACTGAGCCACTTCAGAAGGCGTATTTTCTTCTGTTTAAGCCATTCTGTTGTTGATTTACTTCTATGCTTTGGGTCATTGTCCTGTTGCAACACCCATCTTCTGTTGAGCTTCAGCTGGTAGACAGATGGCCTTAAGTTCTCCTGCAAAATGTCTTGATAAACTTGGGAATTCATTTTTCCTTCGATGATAGCAATCCGTCCTGACGCAGCAAAGCAACCCCAAACCATGATGCCCCCACCACCATACTTCACAGTTGGGATGAGGTTTTGATGTTGGTGTGCTGTGCCTCTTTTTTGCTGCACATAGTGTTGTGTGTTTCTTCCAAACAACTCAACTTTGGTTTTATCTGTCCATAGAATGCTCTTGTGCAAACTGTAAACATGCAGCAATGTTTTGTTTGGACAGCAGTGGCTTCCTCTGTGGTATCCTCCCATGAAATCCATTCTTGTTTAGTGTTTTACGTATTGTAGATTCGCTAACAAGGATGTTAGCATTTGCCAGTGACTTTTGTAAGTCTTTAGCTGACACTCTATGATTCTTCTTCACCTCATTGAGCAGTCTGCGCTGTGCTCTTGCAGTCATCTTTACAGGATGGCCACTCCTAGGGAGAGTAGCAGCAGTGCTGAACTTTCTCCATTTATAGACAATTTGTCTTACCGTGGACTGTTGAACAGCAAGGCTTTTGGAGATACTTTTATAACCCTTTCCAGCTTTATGCAAGTCAACAATTCTTAATCGTAGGTCTTCTGAGAGCTCTTTTGTGCGAGGCATCATTCACATCAGGCAATGCTTCTTGTGAAAAGCAAACCCAGAACTGGTGTGTGTTTTTTATAGGGCAGGGCAGCTGTAACCAACACCTCCAATCTCATCTCATTGATTGGACTCCAGTTGGCTGACATCTCACTCCAATTAGCTCTTGGAGATGTCATTAGTCTAGGGGTTCACATACTTTTTCCACCTGCACTTTGAATGTTTACATGGTGTGTTCAATAAAAACATGGCAACATTTCATACATTGTGTGTTATTAGTTTAAGTAGACTGTGATTGTCTATTGTTGTGACTTAGATGATGATCAGATCACATTTTATGACCAATTTGTGCAGAAATCGATATAATTCCAAAGGGTTCACATACTTTTTCTTGCAACTGTATATAGTAAAATTGTACTTGTATTTAAGTCTGCAGCTGCTTCCTCTGCCCCAGTTTGCATTTGAAGCTGCCTGCTGACATCATCAGAAGTGGTGGTCTGAGCCAATCACAATGCTTCCCCATAGGATTGGCTGAGACGGTCAAGGAGGCAGATCAGGGGTTAGAGCCAGCACAAGCCAAACATAGCCCTGGCCAATCAGCAACTCCTCATAGAGATTGACTGAATCAATACCTCTCTATGAGGAAAGTTCCGTGTCTGCATGCAGAGGGTGGAGACACTGAATGTTGTGATGCATACCAGGACTGCTTAAGGAAAAACCTCTAGCGGCCATCTGAGGAGTGGTCAGTGGAGTTATCACTAGATTGTAATGTAAACACTGTATTTTCTCTTAAAATGCAGTGTTTACTGCAAAAAGCATGAAGTGTTGTTCTGGTAACTATAGTGTCCCTTTAAGTTGTCCCAATAAATTACAGAACCCAGTTCAATACTCCTAAAATATATCACCTCAGGCATCCACAAACCATATTACACACCCCTCCTCAAGGCTGTAAACCAGATGAAGAGGGTGAATTCAATTCACTTACATTACTCAATAAATACACAAGATCCAGCGCACTCTCCTATCTACTAAACAGCAACTTCAATGTTGACAGATTTTATTAGTTTGTAAAAGTTTTTTGTTTTTTTTAAAAACACCTAATCTAGGCAAAAAAATGGGGATTTAGTTACATTATATGATCATACATTGCATAAGCCTGCCACAACGTCAATGTACCCCATCTTTGGCAGGTCCTACTCTCAGACATTAGACTGTGAGAGTAGGACCTGCCAAAGATGGGGTACATTGACGTTGTGGCAGGCTTATGCAATGTATGATCATATAATGTAACTAAATCCCCATTTTTTTGCCTAGATTAGGTGTTTTTAAAAAAAACAAAAAACTTTTACAAACTAATAAAATCTGTCAACATTGAAGTTGCTGTTTAGTAGATAGGAGAGTGCGCTGGATCTTGTGTATTTATTGTATAATATGGCCCCCAGCAGCACCCCATTTAAGCATGTTTAGGTGAGTGCAACCATCCCCCCATGTTTCCTATATATATTTGGGAGTCTAGCCAACTCCTTGGTTCTGCACCCCTCCCTGTTACAGGTGCCTCATCTCAGGTCCCTATTTAGCCTTGTACTGCAGAGAGCCTCAGATGGAATTTTTTCCCAAGTAAGTGGTTAATCTCATAAGAGCAGACATTAGACTGTGAGAGTAGGACCTGCCAAAGATGGGGTACATTGACGTTGTGGCAGGCTTATGCAATGTATGATCATATAATGTAACTAAATCCCCATTTTTTTGCCTAGATTAGGTGTTTTTAAAAAAAACAAAAAACTTTTACAAACTAATAAAATCTGTCAACATTGAAGTTGCTGTTTAGTAGATAGGAGAGTGCGCTGGATCTTGTGTATTTATTGTATAATATGGCCCCCAGCAGCACCCCATTTAAGCATGTTTAGGTGAGTGCAACCATCCCCCCATGTTTCACTTACATTACTGTTTGATAGACATCATTCAGCACTATTAGCACATGAGTAAATCATTATGATGTTAAAGGCTTCCATTCTCTGTTTGGTTTCTTTGTGGAATATTGTTGATATAAGTGTTGCACTGTTTCTCACTAGTTAGTGTGTCAGGCAGTGAGTAATGTTCTCACTGATGTGAAAGTCAATACCACGTCCATTATATATCTTCTTGCCATGCACATGCTCAGTGTGTGCGTACACAAAATCTTCTTCACATGCACGACTTATGTACATAATCTGTGCACACACAGCAAGAACAGCATTTTTAAAAAATCTCAAACTTTTTCTCATTTTGTCTTATGATCTCTTCTGAATGCATTGGAATTTCAGTGTATTCTAAATGTGTTTTTGATAATGACTTTGTTTATGAAAAAGTTAAATGTGACAGTTTTCCATTTCACGCAAAATAAATTCATTAAAAGCAAAAACATGCTAGTATCTTGTCCTTTCCAGAAACTTCCCTAAAATACCCTAATCTAAAGACATGTTCAGTGTGGCGTTTGAGAATTTTTATTGAAGCAACAGAGGAAATTGTTTGTAATTAAAGACCGAGTATAAAAATGTGTTCCCTGGATAATCGTACCCACCCCACAGAATACACAGCTTCGGGTGTGGCTGGAGTTGTGAAAGAGTTAATGATTAGTCCCTTTAAACTCATGCCATGCATATGTATGTGTGTTGGTGTTTCAAAGGCTTGTTTATAATGACATCATTTATTCACTATGAAATTGCAGCAGCCACCCACTACATCAGAACACACTGAAAATCTTCGTCAGTTGAAAAAAAGTTTTACATATGTTTTTTGACAGCACTGTCTCAGTTTCTCTACCCATCCCTCCATCCATTGCAACATGAATAATCTAAGTACTGTTTCAGAGAATTCTATCATAATCACAAACCATGCAATCTGGACTCAAATATCATTCAAAGTCACTTCACACTATAGATAAGAAAGAGAATAATGAATCTCTTTATGTGGAAAAGATCCATATAGCCCCCTTTGTTGCAGAAGTACACTACTTTGTGTGTTCTAAATACGTAGCTACTCCATAACAGTAATGCAAACCCCAGTATGTGTGCCTGTTACAGTAACATGCATTTTCTCTAGCAAACTCTTGTTTGTATGTTATCAATGTAGTCCATGAATATAATAAATGTTAACCCTATGCACAAATGACCCCCCTAAGCTCCCTGTTTAGTATACGATGTTTGTAGTGTGCAGTGTGAAGTGGTATACAGTGCTAAAGTATGAATTGTCAGGGATTCAATGCGAATTTCAAGGACTTTTTAGGACAAAATAGCCAAACTCAAAACATAACTAACTTGCCAATTGTTTTCCGATTTGGCTACTTTGTCCTAAAGTGATAAATTATTTTTGAAATGCTTACAGGTTGGACCTTATTATAAAAGTAATACTTCTTCCTGCCACAAAATTACACTAACCATCATTGTGATGTGTTAGTGTAATTGTGCTAGAGTCACCAGAACAACTACAGCGTGATATAGTTATTCTTGTGTGTACTGCCTGTCCCTGCATGCTTTTTAAGGTAAACACTGCCTTTTCAGAGAAAAGGCAGTGTTTACACTACTTCCTAGTACAGGGATAGGCAGCCTTCGGCACTCCAGATGTTGTCGACTATCTCCCATAATGCTCTTACAGCCATAATACTAACAGAGCATAAGGGGAGGTGTAGTCCAAAACATCTGGAGTGCTGAAGGTTGCCTTCCCCTGTCCTAGTAACACTTCTAGTGGCAGTCACTCAGACGACCACTGGAGGTGCTGCACAATATGCAGCACTGACGTTCAGCGTCTCCACGCACTGCATGGAGGCACTGAACTCTCCTCATAAAAATGCATTGTTTCAATGAATCTCTATAAGGAGAGATGCTGATTGGCACAGCATGGCGTTTTGTGGTGCATGCACAATAACCTCATGAGAGAGCATTGGATTGGCAGAGATCATCAGCCAAGGAGACAGAGCGGGGGAGGAGCAAACCACAACGAACTCACATGGCACTGGAAAAAATGTAAGTTTAACGCCGTTTTACTGCAGGAAGAGCAGGGACCATACACCTAAATGGCAATCTTAGAGCTATAGTGTCAGAAATACATGAACACTATAGTGCTCCTTTACATAATTAACTGGCTAATGTTCAAAATAATCCTGGTATTATTATTATTATTATTATTTTATTTACATAGCGCCAACAAATTCCGTAGCGCTGTACAATGGGGTATATACTCTTTATCTTCATTGCCTGGTTCATAAACACTTCTCCAGTTCTCATATCCATTCTCAAATCTATGGTGTAAGGCAGTCTTGTAAAGGAAAGAAAATGTAAAATATAGACACAGAAGAACCAAAAAGTTTTTTGCCGTGCACAAGTCTAGTAGCCATCGCCATCAAGTTTGAATCAATAATTTAGTTTGAGAGTTTGGTGTTTTTTTTTTTTGTGTTTTATAGTTGAACACATTATATATAAGATTAAGTGCCAATACTCAAGTATGAGATGGCATCTGGTCTTGAGAGAAAATGGACACCAAGTGGTGAGTGGCTATTTAGAAAATGAAACCAATAATGAAAAAACAGTGAGAACACCAGAGGAACACTAGTGGAGTTGTGTTGTAGCACAATTTGACATCATGCATGGTATTTTAAATTATTTAAAGTGGACACATGTAGAAAAGTGAAATAAGCTCAAAATGTCTTCAAAAGGAAATGGATTAAAACAAAGCTAATAATGGAGGGGTTAAAAGGACATAAAGCACAAAAGGCAAAAATATTTACATGGCATTTTAGAGTCTGATGAAAATGGGAAAGAAAACAATGCAGCTTATAATGAGATCAAAGATTGCTGACTTATAGAAACGGAATGGCACATAGACTGAGATGATGCTAAAACATATAGAAAACATGCATCATTTATAGAGATTTCAGAATACGTAAGCCCGAATAGGACACAGAAAACCACTTAATGCTTTTGTATACAATAACATGCCTATTATCAAAAATTGGAAGTCTGCACTAGTTTCCCGATAAAATATGTACTTATGAAAATGCAAACTTAGCGATATTCCTTTTAGCTATGCAGAATAATGGAAATTATTGTAAATTTGCAATATCCAGATACAGACTTGTATCAATGGTGTAAAGTTTCCATTCCATATTAAAGTAAAAAGGGTGGATATGTAAACATTTTCCCGTTTGCTGAGAAGGAATGCAGATTTTGCATATGTTAAATCCTGTAACCTGGTCTGAGAGGTTATTACTTGAATGAGATAACGTTGGAATTTTGCACTGATCCCTGGGGGAGACAGACTAATGGCACCTGTAGCCTGTTGGTTCTCACTTACAAAGAATGTAAGTGGATGGTTGATAAGAACTTCCACATCCTATGATCTACCCAGTCTCTTTATCTTTTTTTTTTTAGAACTCAAGACTGAGTTCAATTTCAATGTTGTGTGAATTTGGACACACTTCGTTAAACCACTCAGATGATTACTATTTATGGCAGAACAGTGTAACTGTTTCACTAGAACATTATGCTCAGATACCCAAAGGGCAACAACATTGGTAGTTCAAAAGAATCATGGAGTCAGGATTTTTAAGATCCAGATCATATGTGCCTTGTGATTTCAGTTTGTGTAATGGTGTCTTGTGAAATAGCAGTCATAAGGCTATAACCATGTCTCATTTAATAGCATAAATATATCTATCCAAACCTTTCATTATACATTTTTTAGTCCATACCCAAAAAAAACTTACACTTAAAGGGACACTATAGTCACCAGAACAACTGCAGGCTTTTTTCATGTAAAAAGGAGAAAAGGCAGTGTTTACATTGCCCCTAGGGACACCTCCAAGTGGAGATGGCCACTGGAGGTGCTTCCTGGGTCAGTGCTACCAAAAAAGCAGCACTGACATTCAGCGCCCACACGCTCTGCATGGAGACGCTGAATTTTCCTCATAGAGATGCATTGATTTAATGCATCTTTATGAAGAGGTCCTGATTGGCCAAAACAGGATTTGGCCCCACCCTGTGCCTATTTTAGCCAATCCAATACTTTCCCTTTGAGAAAGGGGGCGGAGCCAGCACAGCCTGACACCCGCGGCGCTAGAAATAAGGTGAGTTTTAATCTTTTATACAGGGGCTAAGGGGGGAAAGCCACCTAAATGGTGTTTGTGTTCCTGACCCTACATTGTTCCTTTAACCCCTTAACACGGTTACAGCGTTCTATGCCGTCCCCATTTAAATGGGCTTTAAAGCCGTTGCGGCGGCATAGAACGCCATAACGGCTTAAGCCCCCCAGGAGGTAAGATTTACGATCCTCTTCGGGAGGACTGCCTGACAGCCCAGACAGCCCTCCCACGGCAAATCAGGCCCCCGGGGGCCATGTGAAAAAATTAAAACAAATTATATATACATATGTAATTTAATTCTAACTATTTTGTTATATATGTGACAAAATAAACTTAGAATGACATTCTATATATATATATCTATATATAAAATACAAAAAAACGCAAATATATACATATATATAATTACATTAATAACTACATAAGTGTACACGTAGACTTTAAATAAATAGATATGTATATATATATTAAAATTCGATGTGTATATTTAAGTAATCTTTTAACACAACAACATACCTGACAACCCAGGCAGAAAGTGCAGAGAATTTGAATTGCAAGCACTATATTTAACTCTGTAACTTTCCAAGACACCATAAAACCTGTACATGGGGGGTACTGTTTTACTTGGGAGACTTCGCTGAACACAAACATTAGTGTTACAAAATGGTAACTTGTATTACAACAATGATATTTTTAGTAAAAGCAACGTTTTTTGCATTTTTCACACACGAACTGAACTTTTACTGACGATTTTATTGTAAAACAGTTATTTTTGTGTTCAGTGAAGTCTCCCAAGTAAAAGAGTACCCCCCATGTACAGTTTTTATGGTGTTTTGGAAATTTAGAGAGTCAAATATAAGGCTTGCATTTCATTTTTTTTCACATTGAAATTTGCCAGATTGGTTATGTTGCCTTTTGAGACTGTATGGTAGCCCAGGAATAAGAATTACCCGCATGATGGTATACCATTTGCAAAAGTATACAACCCAAGGTATTGCAAATGGGGTATGTCCAGCCATTTTTAGTAGCCACTTAGTCACAAACACTGGCCAAATATTAGTTTTTTGCTTTTTTCCCACAAAAACAAATATGAATGCTAACCTTGGCCAGTGTTTGTGACTACGTGGCTACTACAAAAGACTGGACATCCCTTACTTGCAATACCTTGGGTAGTCTACTTTTGCAAATGGTATGCCATCATGGGGGTAGATCTCATTCCTGGGCTACCAATCAGTCCCAAAGGCAACATTACTAATCCAGCAAATTTCAATGTGAAAAACCTGAAAAATGGAATGTGCTATATTTGACCCTTTAACTTTCCAAAACACTGTAAAAACTGTTAATGGGGGCTACTGTTGTACTCGTGAGACTTTGCTGAATCCAAATATGTGCTCTTTTTTCAGTAAAAGCTAACGTATTATGACATTTACAGCTAAAATGTGAGGCAGAACTACAAATCTTTTAAAAAAAATAAATTTCTCACAGTTTTTTTTTATTTTATTCATAATAAATTATGTTTCATATATGAATAGTTCATGTGAAATTAAAGCCATGTTTCTCCTGAACAAAATGATATATAATAAGTGTGGGTGCATTTAATATGAAAGAGGTGATTTACGGTTGAACAGACACAGCGCAAATTCCAGTTTTTGTTTACATTTTGTTTTGATCAGAACGTGTACTAAGACTCCGTCCTGAAGGGGTTAAAGAGGGACTGACACTTCCTAGGATTTCTATTCTTATGTTTTCTTTTCCTCTATATTTAACAAACATATGTTTGTGAGGTCTCAAAATTAATGAAGCTGTTACATAAAAGCTAACTGAACTCATTATATTTCATTCAAATTCATTCATCGCCAGATTTTGATTTCACACAAACAATGTTTCCACATCTAATAGATGGATTATGCCAATTCGGGAAAGTTATTACATATCCAAAGGCTGTTTATGCAAATTAGCCTAGTTCCTTTAAAGTGCACTGGCAAGGGACTTGACTGGAGGGTAATTAGCACAAAATGCCTAATGATGCATGAAGAAGCACACTTGAGCTGCCATAACTCACATACCTTATATATCGTTTTAATGTTATAAAAAATCAACTATTACTTGTGTTCCTTTTTCTTTTAAAGTTACATTAAATATTTAACGAATTACATAAAAAAAGGCCAGGCCAAGCATTGTACACAAAGAGAAAGAATTAAAACATTTTCTCAGGTTTCTTCTACCCTGTATGCTTTCTCTCTGCTAGCTGCCAGGTGTAAAGGACATAGCTTAAAACATTGACTGATAGAGGGCTAAAATGGAGGCTCCCATTTGCAGGTTCAAGAAGTGTGGATTTTACATTTAATTTTACTTTTTACAACTAAAAAAACATATAGAAAGAAATAAGCATAGCATTAAAATTCATGGGATATGATAAATCCCTTTTAAGGTGTTTGCAAGGTCATTTTATACCAGTGTTTTCCACACACAAATACTGTATTTGTTGTTTGAGGTCATACTTCATAGTAAAAGTATTTTACCTTTCCCAGGCCTTTTTTGTTGTTGGGCCAGAGCAAGCATGAACTATTTGCATGTTGCTAGTTTTTTTTTATTATTCACGATTTTCATAAATGATATGTGAATGCACTATCACATGTGTTTTCATTTTCAAAAGGCTATTGAACTTAAATGTCTTAGTTAAAGTGGGCCTTTTGTTTCTGCATGATATTTATCTTATTTTCAAAATAGGCAATAGTGTCCTTATTATCAAGTCAACGCATTTTGTTTCTTGATTGATCCAGTACAAAATATTTTATTATGAACTTTATGTGGCACGGTCTCAACGGAGATAATTTGCAATTGCCTGTAGAAATTGCCTGTATGTTCACTTAGCCATTACTTATATATATATTTTGCAATTTAAATATGACAAGTAATATTTATTACATTTTCTTGTTCCAGTTATTGCTGGCAGAGAAGACTGAGTATACGATGATATTACTTTTCCCACTTAATGTTATTTAAAGAAAATGATCATGGCTTCATCACATTGGACTTGTATTCAAATCCTCGTGCTGGCTTCTTTGCACCTTAGCTCTCAGGATGGGAAAGCAACCAAAGATCCAAACTTACAGCATGCTATTCCCTCAAGAGGATTTGAATCAATAACGGAGTATTCATCAACACTGGCATCTGTGTGGCTTCAAAATAATGAGGAGTCCTCTTTTATTCCAAGCCAAAAAGATGAGCAGGAACCATTTGGCCCAACTCATCATTCACCAATGTTAGTTTCAGAACACCCACAAACTGAAATGTTCTTACAAGCCAACACTAAAGCAGAAGACGTTTCTGATCTGTCATCTACTCCAGTCCATCAAGCAACCAACAAATATTTAATGGAAATGGCCACAAATGAACATTCAACTTTGCCTATTTCTCAGTCATCACCATCTGAATGGTCTGAAGAACCTTCTCAGCTGTCAACTTTATTTTCTTCTGCTGTAGACATTACTTTGACTTCTGTCCAGGAGACCACACTGAACTGGGATACAACTTCACCATACTCGGTGCTGTTAAAGATCAATGACCTTACTGATCCAAGTGTTACCCCTAGGAGTTTTTCACTAATGGACTTTATTTCCTTTACTCCGTCACTAAAATCTATCTGGCCTTCACCAGGATCGGCTTCCCAGCAACCTGAGGTGAAGCCTAGTGAGTACTCCTTTCTAACACTGCCCTCTAACAGAAAGGACATAGATGCAAAGTTAGCCACTGATGAAGATGCATTCAGTATGACACCGATAATTCCTGGAGAGATTCTAGAAGCTTCTACAGATGTAGATGACAATATAACAGAACAGATGAATGAGGAAACGTCTGTCTCCTTGACATATGTTGTGACATCAGGTAAGAACCAAAAGAAAAATATGAAAAAATAAGAAACAAAAGTTGAGGCATCTTGTGTGTATGACATAGGTAAAGATCCAGAAGCAGTTATGCAAGACTGGATATTTTGAAATGTACATCAAAACTTTCCATAAAACAGATTATGATCTGATCTGTTTAATTACTGAAGTTACTGGTTGCAAACCTTGCATTGCTATTCATACTAGAATTAAAACTTTACACAATACATGTGAAAAGTTACATCAGATACAAAATGGAAATGGTGGTGGGAATTCTGCATTTTGCCAAAGATTGCAAAAGATTGACAATTACTAAGACAAAATAGTCCCTACAATAAAAAATAAATACATAAAAAAAAAAAAAAAAAATCATTTCAAAAGTTGCTGCTTACAGATTAAAGGACCACTATAGGCACCTAGACCACTTCAGCTCAATGAAGTGGTCTGGGTGCCAGGTCCCCCTAGTTTTAACCCTGCAGCTGAAAACATAGCAGTTTCAGAGAAACTACTATGTTTACACTGCAGGGTTAATCCAGCCTCTAGTGGCTGTCTCGCTGACAGCCACCAGAGGCTGCTTCCGCGATTTACACTGAGTAAATTGCACCTATTTGATGCTGGATGTCTCACAGAGTCCAGTGTCAAAAGAAACCCCCATAGGAAAGCATTGAGTAATGCTTTCATATGGGCGGTTTTGAAAGTGTGCGTGCCTATGCGCATTCGGCTCCACTAGGGAGCTAACGTTGGCGGGGGAGGAGAGGTCACCAGTGCCGAGGGAGCCTGGATTAAGGCTAAGAGGGAAGAGGGCCCTCCAAGAGTCTATTGTGTCAGAAAAACGGGTTTGTTTTCCTGTTTTCCTGGCACTATAGGATCCCTTTAAAGTTATACATGTAAAAGACAAATGATAGTTAAAGTAATGTGTGCAATATAGAAGGATAAAGGTGAAAGTGATAGGTGTGAGTCAAGGATCAAGGTTAAGATTCTATGTGTGATTCAAGTTAAATGGTTTATGTGAGTGGGCAGTAGGTGTTAATGGTATTGGTGAGAATAAAGGAAGCTCACACTAAATACAGATTGTGTTTATTATCTTTATATTTTCAGGTGAAAATTCAGAAAGTCTGACAGTGGTGTGGACTCTGCAACTTAAATTGCTCATGGGCCTGGCACTGGCTTTTAGTTGTACAGATATATACAAATGAAAATTATATTCATTTTACAGGGTTTACATACTCTGCCATTTTGTGATTTGCTGTCCGCACTAGGGTTTTCTAATTACAGATTTGTATCATGCCACTGCCATTGTATCCAAGGTCTGGCCCACAGTTTATTTAAACAGTCTGCTTTCAGATGTTTTCTCAGGTCAGTGAGTGAGCCATCATGGTTTATAGTGAAGTCTTTTCTAAAAGGTAGCGGATATCTCTCTGTTTGCATAAGTGGCAAAGATTGATTGCAGTAAGATGGTGGTGACTAGCTATGTGTACACATGCAAAATAATGCATTTAGCACAGTTTGCAGAGGTACTACGTCGAATGAATGTTACATTGACATAGCAGTAAAGGAAATAAACCTGGGACTTGCTATTTTGAATGCAAACAATGTGGCACAGCAGTAGCAAAATGTAGCTGAATGACATTTTCTATGTTGCGACAAGAATTAGCAGCAGGTATGGTGATATAATATTGGTATGTAGCTCACGGGTGAGAAAAATCTGTCCTGTTCTTGTGACCTTTCTTGGAAGATAATTAATAAACGAGAGATTGGAAAAAAACACACTCAATAATAAACAAGCTAGGGCTGCAGGAAATGCAGTTAAATTATATATTTTGTTTCCTACACTGTCACAAGAAATAATCTGCCATTATGATTATTTTTTTTTTTGGTATCAGTATTGGCAAGTGTGTGACGTCTTTATCACTGCCTTCATCCCCCGTGGGACCCAGTCGTGAAAGCAATATATCATTGTAGCATCATAGTGGAACAGACAGCCTTAGAATTAGGGAGCTGTTAAGGTCAATAACCTTACAGATTACCAGCAGCCATGCGGTAATAGTATATTTTGAGTCTGTGCTTCTTTTGGACTTAAACTGATTAGAACAGAACACCAACAATTTAAGTTACCTGCTTATAATTTAAATATAACACAGTAAAACCAAGATAAAAAAGAATAAATTATATCCTGACATAATGTTATCCAGATGTTTAAATTTTTTTTTTTTTTTTTTTTTTTAAATCTTTATTTTTCTTGTGCATAGATTGACATTAAGCGTGAAGAGTCACAATAGCATCAACAAGCTTGACCATAACATTACAGATTGTGACAGATTTGCTGGCACTTTTTTTGTTTTTTACATGAAAATATCGAACGAGTAGGCATCAAATAAACACGCATTGTTTACGAGTAATAAACAATAGTGGGATGACAGTTAACACATATTAGACATATTGAGTAGGCTGACAATAACGCTGTCAAGGAAGAGGTCTCGTAACATGCTACACTATAATTATTAATACTGTAGCTTAATATGAGCACAATTTTATAGATTTTGCAATAGCTTGACTTTCCAGAGTAGACTAATAGCAAAACTAAGCTAGTGTAACTAAAACTAAACAGTTGTAAATGAGAGCAGGGCTGGTCTCCACGCTATTGGCATTGTATCAGCGCCTAGTAGATTATGGGATATGTATGCAATAGAGATGGGCATATAAAATATAAAAACGATGACAATAAGGGAGTAATGCTGGACTTCGAAAAAGTCTGATGAGGGCTTCTCCCGGCACAGCTGCAGTACGTCTCTCAGGTCGCCAGGCCTCCAGCTGTCTTCCCCAGACCGACTCCCGCCCACTGTCCGAGCCCCCCGTGGCGCTGTGGGCACTCAGGAGCAGAAACTGTCCACTTGACCCCCACACCTTGAGTCCGCGGGCCGTCCACTCCCTGCACCTCCCCATCACCACCCAAGACTCAGTGAAAACGCGTGCCCCAATGTCTCTCCCGGTGCCGGCCACATACTTGGGGCCGGCGCACACCTCTCCCGGCCACCGGTCCACCAGAAGGACTGTGCAGACCCACCCCACAGGGCTCTCAGCATCAGGGACAAGGCTTTCCGGGGACCCCCGACCCAGAAGCCGGGGCACTCACTTCTCCAGTGGGCGGGTAATCAGCGCGGAGGATCCATCCGGCGGTCAGCATTGCCGAAGTCCGCACGAGCCGTCCTGATCCGCTCCTCATGGTGAGTATTTCTCATTGTTACTCCATCTCCAGCCGTACAAAGTTGCATTTCAGCCGGTCCTAAAAGAAGAGGCTCCATAGTAAGCTCCTCCGCTTCTGACTCCATCTCCATCTGCTCAGGTCTTCTGGCGGGCTGTTCTCAAGACAGCCTGTGTCAGTATAGGCGAACAGGTATGTTCCAGCACGGTGCTCCCGTCGTCCGGAGGGCCGTCGCCATGAGGCCGGGATAACCCCCGCCGGCCAAAGGGGGGGAGCGGGGGCCGCACCGCCGGTGAGCACTGTTCGTGCAGTCTCAGTCTCTCGCTGTGGGCATCCGTGATAGGGTAACCCCACTTCATCGGTCCTCTCTCATGCTGCTTGCATCAAGGCTCCCAGCCGCGTGTAGGCCGGGGATGTCGGCATCCCCCTTCCCGGAATGCCTTTGGTGGCCCGCGGGCATCCCACGGAAGCTGGGGTAATGCTCTCCACCATGATTGTGATTATGTCGGCTTTGGGGCGCTCTGCACCCGCTTTTTTGGCCACTTTAAAGTGCTCGGGTCTGGAGCTGAATCTTGTGGCGGCCTGTCCGCTCGGCGGCCCGGCCCCGCCCCTGGATGTTTAAATTTTAATCACAGTTTGTGTGAGAAAAACAAACCGTAGTCCCTATAATACAACATGTGACTTTTTGCCCACAGCTCTGTACTCATCTGCATTCCTCTCAGGATTTGACTAATACATTACCCAAAATCCTAAGGGTCACCAGCTATTACCAGACTGGAAAATCTATAGACAATGTACCCAACTCTGTGTCTTCCACTGTTATAAATGCCTGATGGCACAGTGGTTGTTCCATTTTTGTACAAGAGGCAAGATGTGAACTGTTATATTTCAAAACAATTCTTGTGTAAAAATTGAAAAACACGATACATTCAAGTACTCCTATTTCCTTTTTTTGCTATGAGTGGCTTTTTTGTCACTGTTTTTACTAGCAAATTTTAAATAATATAGCCTACACAGCAGATATGATGGGTTACTCTATCAAATTATTTGGTCTTACAAGATGTGGGGTAAGTTGTAATTTTGTGCATTTGCATTTTCACCTAAAATAACCCAACTTTACAAATACAACAGAGTCTATGTAATAAAGTATTGGAAAAAATGATACATTATCCCCCTCCACTTGCCCCTCTTCCCCTAGCTGTCATAACTCTATTATAGCTCACAACCTATCAAACAGATAAATGAATTAAATTGTGGGGAGGTAGTCAGAGGCAGAGCAGTATATAAAAATTCATGACTTGTATGTAACAATTGAGATGATTGAGCATGTTATTGAAAAGAGCCCAAACTAAATTCCTTGCTGAGTGATTTGCTAATTCCTCATTGGAATGTTATATGGTTACTATCACCTTAATGAGATGGGGACCTTTCTTAAGAGTAATATGCCCTGCTGGGCACTATAGGGTAGTTCACTCACCTTGTATCTTGGCTATGCCTGCATTGGGAAGATTTTCACATATGTTGTCAGCGTGCAGTGCATGCTGACAACAGACGTCATTTATGCAGAGAATTTACATTAGGCAGCCCAGAACAGAGCTCTGGGCTGCCAGTGTCACGTGTGCTGGGAGTGCAACTAGCCAGCAGCACACAATGAACAATATCTGTGTGCAGCTTTATTAAGCAGAAACACTGCACATACTAATTCCTACCACCATGACCACCTCAAATCACTGAAGTGGTCATGGTGGTTGGAGTAACCCTTTAACACAAGTTAACATTGGGGTGTAAAGCACTTGTCCCAACCATGGATGCTTTGGGGTTGGCTGGATTAGGTGAGAGTAACTCGGCCATGAAGTTAAGTATGTTAGGTTAATGTTTTTTCAGCCATGGGGTTGGCTGGGTTAGGTTAGAGTTAAAGGGACACTCCAGGCACCCAGACCACTTCTGCTCATTGGAGTGGTCTGGGAGTCAACTCCCACTACTCCTAACCCTGCAAGTGTAATTATTGCAGTTTTTTATAAACTGCAATAATTACCTTGCAGGGTTAACTCCACCTCTACTAGACAGCCACTAGAGGTCCCTTCCTGGTTTGTAGCAAGGATTTTCCTTGCTAGAGCGTCGCTGGACGTCCTCACGCTGTGTGAGGACCTCCAGCATCGCTCAAATCCCCATAGGAAAGCATTGACATTTTTTTCAATGCTTTCCTATGGGGAGCGCTAATGCGCATGCGCGGAATTGCCGCGCATGCGCATTAGGTCTCCTCGGCCGGTGGGCGGGATCAGTCTCGCCCACCGGCCGACGGAATCACAGGGAGGAGCGGCGCGGAGGAGGAGGCAGCGACGAGGGACATCGCCGCTGCCTCAGGTAAGTGACTGAAGGGGTTTTCACCCCTTCAGTAACTGGGGATTGGTGGGTGGGAGGGAGAGGGACCCTCCAGTGCCAGGAAAACTGATTATTTTCCTGGCACTGGAGTTTCCCTTTAAATTAAGTTAGGAGAGTACAAGTGTTTTTAGGGGAGCGTGGCAATTAAGTTTAATTTTATTGGTGGCAGAGTTTCCACCAGATAAAATGTAATAGGTAAATTAAGAATGAATTAGGGATAAAAATAGAGCTTTGACAGGACCCGGGCTCCTGACCAAAGAGCTCCCCTCGACAATTAAACAATAACTGAGACGCATGGCTACGCGCCCCCCCACCCCTTACTGCAACCCCACAAGGGTAGGTGGCCCACACATAAGACCCACAAGACCCCTACAGGACCATACAAACCGGCACCGTGTCAGCCCTTACACACGGCCAAGTAGACCCAACCAGACATACCACAATCGCACACGCATACCCCACACACAGGGGAACCGAAGCAACCCCCGAGACACACCTCACTTTCCCCACATGGGAACCTGAAGAGATAGGGGACCTACATATAGGCACCCCCCCGCACTAGACACCCCAACCGAGCATGTCCTCTGACGGAAGACAAAAGGCAGACCCACAAAACATACCTGAAAGACAGTAACACATACTATCAATACCAAAGAAAAACAAACAAACAGCTCGGCGCGCAACCTACAGACGGCACGCAAAAACCCTCCCATGACTATGGACTAAACAATCAGTTCCACAAAACATAAACAAAAAATATGTGCTTTAAACAAACCACTGCATTATGTACCTGTAAATGTCCATGATTTTAATGCTCAACCGGAATGTAGATGTACCACTTTGCGTTACTCGCTGCACACGAAAAATAAAGAATAAAAAAAAAAAATAGAGCTTTGTGGCGAAGTTAAGGTATTGCTGCAGACAAACCCAGGACATACTTGAAAACGAGAGAAATCTCAATGTATCTTTCCTGGTAAAATATTTTATAAATAAATATAAATAAATAAACCACAAGGCACTGAACCTTCCTTCTTAACTTAACACTTCTGATTCTCTTGGTTCTTAAAGTGACTATCATGCCTGAACTTAAGTATACCATATATCCAAAAAGAAGCGTCAGGCACACACAGGGTTCAAATACAAAGCAGTTTTACTGGATCAAAATGCAAAGAGCAATGTTTCACCCAGAGTTGGCGAAGCAACCAACTCTGGATTCCACTCCTCCATCGTCATCACATCTCCCACGTACAGTCCAATCAAATGCTTCTCACAAAAAAAAGCATTTGATGGACGTTCTTGGTGGCTCAATGAAACTATAAGGAGGCAGGGAGGCATTAAATGAAAGAGGGACACATTCTTCCCCTTTTAGGTGCTACTTGGAAAGGATAAGCTCTGTATGTCTATCACCAGTGCGCTTTGTGTGCGGCCAACTAACGTACATTTTGTACAGAGTTGATATTTTGCAGCCAGGAACACCGTTCATGGATGCCTAAGTCACACGTGCGTGCGGTGCAACTAGCTCCTGGCATATAAGTGCAAATACCTCTGGATATGCAGCCTTTTAAGCAACGTTAATTTTGTTGACCAACTGTTTTATCTAAATTTTTGTTGATGAACATTTGTGAGATTTAGTCGACTAAAACTAGAACAATTCAGACAACTAAAATACGACTAAAACTAAAATGGCTTTTTAGTCAAAAGACTATTGCTAAAACTCTATTGAAATTTGCCGTCAAAATTAGCAGTGCACAGAGGGCCTGTGGAAGAGGCCAAAGGGACAGACTAGGGCTTGGGAGAGAGAAACCCAGAGGTGCTTGGAGACACAGAAAGGCTGTGGAAGGGGCAAAAGAGACAGACAGAGGCTTTAACTAAACCCATTAGAATTTAGTCGTGTCGACTGAAATCTACTGGAGATTTATTCGACTAAAACTAGACTAAAACTAAAACAATTCAGATGACTAAAATACTAAAACTAAAATGGCTTTTTAGTCAAAAGACTGACTAAAACTAAACTGAAATTTGCTGCCAAAATTAACACTGCTTTTCACTGCACTAAATTGCTAATAGTATGACCACATGTAAACGCAGAAGTTGTCATGGTGACTGGAAAAACCCTCTAAGATTAGAGTAGGTAAACCAAAAGCATAGCGGATTTAGATTTTTTTTTTCTAGTTCAGCTATTTTGACCTTACATTTGAAATTTACCTTGAATTCTCACGTTAGTGAATAACACTGTGTAAAGTGTCAGAATGTGTGTGTGTGTGTATATATATATTATTTTTATTTATTTTTTGATCATAATGTAATGAAAATACTTTTTGTTTTGCAACCTGTCATTCATTTTTCTATATTATGTTACATAATGTGAAGACAATATTTGATATTGAAATACCTTGTACATTAGATTGCAAGAAGATAAATTATCTTTAATTGTAATTTAATCTGATCTATGGACATGAGATCTCTTACCCTTCAAGCTATTAAGGTTGCCAGAGGGGATAAACTCAAACACTGAGAGAGAGCATTTAACCCATTGATCTGCTGGTGCCACCACAGATCGACAGTGACACAACCACAAGGAACGGGAGGGGACACTCGAAGCAGTGTTTAAATTAAAGGAAATGATCGGGGGCTGGTTACGTGAGAAGAGATGCATGCCGATGTTTTAAATTAAGAAATGGGTGCTGTTTTTAAAAATAGAGACAGTGCAGGAGAAAGTCATAATGTATACTGGATATACTGAAGGTTTCGGGCTGAAAGCAGTAAAAAGCTTCAAGGTGGAAAGAAGTTAAATTCAATTACTATGGACAAATACACATGCTTTCACCCTCCCTCCACTGCAGACACAGCATATAATCAGATAGTGAGAGGGGGATGGTGACAGAGAGTGGGGAGGCAAAGAACAGACACCCAGATTATGGGTGTGTACCCATTCCACTATAAAAGGCTCTGTAATTAAACTATATTGTAATGCATTGTTTAACTTGTTTCATCTAACTTTATGTGTAGGGTTAAGTGAGGATGAATGCAATTTTCAAAATCTGCCTTTACTGTGGTAAAATGCAACCTTTCAAGCTGCTCCTACTTAAATTCCCCTTTTTATTCTATTTACATAATCTCCAATAAAAATCAACAGTATGTTTATGAATTGTGAGCCTGTGGGTAGATGGATCCCGACACCTACTCACACACACCCAATTTCTCTGTATTTTTGATTCTTCTATGGACTAGCCATAGTTCATCATTTAAACTTAAAAATTGTGAAAATTGTAACATTGTTTAGGACCAGATAATCAAATAAGAGTCAGGCCATGTTGGCAATATGAAGTCAGATAAAACAGGCCTGGCAAGATGAGATGGGGATTAATTACCTCTCGGACCTTTAGCATACAGTGGCTGTGAGCTGCAGCCTCTCACTATTTCTCTGTAGATTAAAACAGCATGAGGTGTTTTGGAATGTTTCTTGGCACATTAATAGATGAGTGAAGCGCCAGACAGGTATTGAACAGGGCCGTTGCTGGCCAAACACTGTCTAGGTTTGTGCATGGGCTGGTGGCCCATAATCTTAATGTTGTCCAAATCTGAACTGGTCCCAGAACTGCAGTATCTTGTGTTAAATACCCTGCCAGTCTGTGATGAGTATGCATGAGGCCTCTGAAGGTGTTTACAAGTGACTATAGGGAGAGATGAGACTGTGCCCATGACATTCCATACCCTACGTAGGAGTGTTTGTCCTGATGAAAGTTCCTAGTCGGAACTGAAACGTTGATGATTGTCAAGAATGAAAATTACCCCCATGATGGCATACCATTTGCAATAGTAGACAACCCAAGGTATTGCAAATGGGGTATGTCCAGTGTTTTTTAGAAGCCACTAAATTGGTGTTCAAATTAGTTTAATCACATTTTTTTTACACACAAACAAATATTAACACTAACTTTGGCCAGTGTTTGTGACCAAGTGGCTACTAAAAAAGACTGGACGTACCCCATTTCATGGGGGTAATTCTCATTCCTGTGCTACCATACGGTCTCAAAGGCAATGTAACCAATCTGGCGAATTTCAATGTGAAAGAAACTGAAAAATGTAACATGCTATATTTGACCCTGTAACTTTCCAAAACACCATAAAACCTGTATATAGAGGGTACTGTTTTATATGTGAGACATCACTGAATACAAATATGTGTATTTTATTGCAGTAAAAGCAAACAGTATTATGACATTCACAGCTAATGTCACGTTGAACTAAAAAAATAACAAAATTTCCCATTTTAAAATATTTTATTCATATTAAATTATGATTCATAGCTAAATAATTGATGTTAAATTAAAGCCCTGTTTCCCCTGAATAAAATGATATATAATACGTGTGGGTGCACTTAATATGAAAGAGGTGAATTACGGTTGAACAGACATATAGTCAAATTCCAGATTTTGTTTACGTTTTGTTTTGATCACAACGTGTACATTTGGCTCAGTCCTTAAGGGGTTAAAAATACAAAAAAAATAAATAAATCTTTGTCCATTTGAAATGTTAGGAGACATGATATTCATAAATGATGCCAATTGTTATTGGGGGCAGTGGAGTTACAGGTATGTTCCATTATGCCATGCAGCTCATTTTGTATGCAAAAAAAGGGCTACTCATTTGTTCTTGCCCCTCAGGCCAAAAGTTGCCAGTCCTCCCCTGTGTAGGATTTGTGAGACAGGGAAGTGTGTTTGTAGAAAAACAGAGACTAGCCTGCTACTGATGGGGTAGAATTATCTGGTGAAAACTTCAATTCAAGGAATGCTGAAAACTTCTATGAATTCTAGGCACCATTGTTACATGTGATGCATCAATAACTTGTCAAATGTTGAAATGGGAGGCGAAACCTAGCATTTTTTTCTGTTTGACACTCACAATTGCCTATTTAGGTTGTCTATTCTCTAAAAAAACAAGAAATGCATGGCAATCAATGTATTGGGTAAGGCATGACAATCAGAAAGTTTATAGTGAATAACCTGTATTTTATTACACCGTGTTCTATAGAATTCAATGCCGTCAGTACTTTTAAAGGTAATCTGAACATCATAACCTCAGATGTTGATGATAAAAGCACAAATGGTAGTCACGCAGCAACAGTAACAGTTTCTTTTGTAATTTTTTCATAATACATGCAGTCAATTAAATACATTTTCCTGCGTTCCTGCTTCCTACATAAGCACAATGACTAAATAAGATAATACAACTATGAAAGGATGCTGCCTGTTCTACTTGTTTGCTAACGTCATAATTTTCCCAAACAACCTCAAGTTATATGTGTAATTTTAAAACAAAGCATCACTAGGTCACGAACTGACAAAAATAACAAATGTAATTTTAGTTAAATGTGCCGTTGGATTGTTTAGATACCTCAGTAGTAAAGGTAAATAACATTTGTGTTAGATCTGCTGGCGTCAAAGTCTAGAACTATTATGCTGTTGCTAAGGGGTAACTTAGGATCCCTTGAGATTTCAACAATCTAAAGCGCACAAAAACTGGGTTGTTACATCATGTACTAAACACAGATTTGTAGTGGATTAAAATCCAAATTACAAAATATAAAGAATAATGATTCGGAAAAATACTGCCACTGCTTGTACAGTGCATTCAGAAAATATTCAGACTGCTACATTTTTGTTAACAGTTTTTATCCAGATAAACTTACCCAGATAAAAAGTCACCTGACCTCTCTTGATGCAAAAGTTGAGATTGAGGAAACTGAGATCTAACTGTCGGGCCAGCAACTAAGAACGGCAGAGATAGCGGCCACAAGAAAAAAAAATATGCTCCATGAACTTAGAAGACAAGTTGAAGACCTTGATAATAGAGGCCAGTGGAACAATGTAAGGATTCAAGGCCTATCTGATGGGAATCCTGTTGCGGAAATGCTTGAAGCACTATTTAAGGAGATCTTAGGACTAGATGCACCAGTCTCCATACCACTGGCAGGGCCTATAGAGCACTCCATTCCTGCCCCCCCCCCCCGCCCCAAGTGGATGGCCTGCCACAAGATGTGATCTACTGCTTCCATGCATAATGTCATTAGCCAGGTGCACTCCTGCGATACAATTCAAAGGATTGACAATCTCTCCCTGTTGCCCTTGACTGGGGTTTCCGTTCAGCCTGCAGGCCAGACTAGGAGACATCTGGCAAGTTATACAATAGCCTTAAGATGTCCCACGCTACCTCTGAGCTTTGCACCTCACAGCATTATCGGTGCCCAACTGGATCCTTAACCACGCGGATGCTCATAGAGTGGCTGCTAATGAGGGTCACTGGCAACTGCCACTTTGCGCAGTGCAGAGGAGGACCAGAGGGACCCGAGGAATAAGCAGTTACTTCCACAAATTGTTGCCTTCAATTTTTGAAGACAAACAAAGCAGTCACTTGTGATGTGGATAACAAGATACCAAACAAATGTTCTGCTGCAGAGGTGTAGGATCCCAATGCTCATGGTATAGATTATCATTTATTTTTTATTTTTGTACGATTTCTGTTTTTTGTTTTCATTTTGGAAGAATGCCATTACTATTTTTACATTCCTAGGGGAAAGAAAAAAAAATATTATTTTCTTTTTTTCCTAAAGGTGGCTTGTTGGGCCCACAAAACTAACAGAAACATAGAATGTGACGGCAGATAAGAGCCATTCGGCCCATCTAGTCTGCCCAGTTTTCTTAATACTTACATTAGTATCTTGTATCTATGATAGCCTTATGTCTATCCCACGCATGCTTAAACTCCCCCAATGTGTTAACCTCTACCACTTTGCTGGAAGGCTATTCCATGCATCCACTACCTTCTCAGTAAAGTAATACTTCCTGATAATATTTTAAAATCTGATCATTTAAGTCTATGTCCTCTTGTGGTGGTAGTTTTTCTTGTTTTAAATATACTCTCTTCTTTTAATAAAGCAGTGTACTGTCCATGCACCTCTTGGGTGAGGGGTATTGGGATATGAGGATGTTTGGAGTCCACCAACTTACTGTGGAGATGCCAGGTATATTCCACTGCTAGGCTTTTTTGTCACAAGCCTCCCCTCAATTTTTTTATTTTATTTTTTACAATTTACGCCTCTACAATTTGCTCAAGTAATACATCACGCTAGCACCTGGCACGGAGTACAAGTGGGACTTGGTAACCTACAGGACTGTAGCGTACAAGTGGATCTGGTTCTACATGTAAGCCATTTGGGGAGGGGAATGGGATTTAACAGGAGAGGAAGAATTCAGGCCAAACCTGTGTAGGATGCTGATATGATTTCTTACAGCATTCACCAATGATCTCACTAATATCATGTTTTTGCTTTCATTTTAGTGTTTATGCCACCTTACTTTTATAATAAGTCAGACAGAAGCCCCCATGCAATGATTAATGTATGAGTATTGTAATGTTATATAGACCATTCGGAGAGAGTCATCCCCGCTACTCCTCCATGTACATGTACATTAAGCAATCACATATACTGATAAAATATAATCCAATGGCATAACCATCTGTTTTTTTTTAACTATAAATGTTACTAGCTTCCCAGGTACAAGAGTACTGACACGAGAATATGTGGTATTGGTCAAGATAATTTAAGGGAGGCAGAAATTAGAGAGTGCTTACCGCCAGGGCCGTTATTGTAATCAACTTGGTCGGGGAGCCACTGGAGCACTTTTGATAGCATCAGAGATGGGATGGCTTACGCTCCACCTCTGGCTGCAATTAGGCGGGACTGCTCTTGATACACCCTTCAAGAAATCACAACATGATAGCTCATAAACGGTCATGCGCCAAATATTTACTGCCAAATAGAGAGTCATGAATGAATGGTACAGACTGTCCCTCAGTCTTGTCCCGGGGGCATATGCACAGAAACAGGTCTGGTGAAGGGGGATTTGACTCATATTGTGGACTTTCTTTCCTCACATTTTCCCTCAAATTGTGATGTCATCATCACAATTTTATATATTTAGGTTTTAGGGTAATTTTGTGTCCCACCCACTTTGTTTTTGTTTGTTTCTTTCTCTTTCCCTCTTGTCTCTTTCGACCATCCTTTCTTGGCAATGGAGCGTTTCTCTCCTATCCTTTTGCACCTATGGACTAATAATGTCCATGGATTGAATTTCCCTGAACGACGCTCTGAACTTTAAGGCTTTGGGCACAAAGGGTATCAGTGGCTTTCTTACAAGAAATGCACTTTAGGAAGGCATCAGCTCCTGCACTGAGGGATAGGAGCTTCCCCACTGGGGTTGTGGGTAATAACAGAGATTCCAAAAAAAACAGAGTTGCTGTTTTGCACAAACGATACAATTCAACTGCACAGCAATGTTAGAAGACCCATTGAGCAATTTCCTATTTATAAAAGGCACTATAGCAGGCTGTCCTTACACTTTTGCTTGTTTGGAGAAGTTCCGGAAGGCTTAATGATAGTAGCGGGAGATCTTAACATTGCCCTCGACTACAAAGGGGACACATCGAGAGGTCAAAGCACAATCCTATTCCACAATATCAACCACATTAATGGAGATTTACAGGGGTGGGCTTGGCAGACTGCTGGAGTGTGGAGCATCTTGAAGGGATGGTAGGGATTATCTACTAATGGCACAAGAATTCTTGCCACTTTTATTATCCTCAGACATTTGATCGGCTACCTGTTTAATACATTCCTCAGTCTTTGTGGAGCTGTCCCCACTGCACAGACCACGTGGCAGCCAATGCAAACGTAATGAAAATCTAATAATATTTTGCTACAGCTATTGAGTAGACAGGGGCTGACCTCACTTAAGTATTTTGCTGAAATTTAAACACCTGATGTGTCCTCACTGACATCCAGGAGGTACGCAAATGTATGATATCCGGGCACTATATTAACCCATTAACGCTGTTAGGGCACATCATGCCACCCTGCACATGATGTAGCGATTACATGGCCAGAACGCCAGTCTGCACAACTGCCTGTAGGGGAACTGCCTGGGTTGTCAGGCAGTGAGCTTTGTCTGGTGTATGCAGGCTGTATGTTGTGTGTGTATGATGTGTGCTGACCGTATGGTGTGTGTGTGTCTGGTGTGTTTTAACAATATAGTGTGTGTGTCTGGTGTGGACTGAGTATATGATGTGTGTAAGTGTTTGATGTGTGCTGACAGTATGGTGTGTGTGTGTCTGGTGTGTTCTAACAATATAGTGTGTGTGTCTGGTGTGGACTGAGTATATGATGTGTGTAAGTGTTTGATGTGTGCTGACAGTATGGTGTGTGTGTGTCTGGTGTGTACTAACAATATAGTATGTGTGTCTGGTGTGGACTGACTATATGATGTGTGTAAGTGTTTGGTGTGTGCTGGCAGTATGGTGTGTGTGTGTCTGGTGTGTACTAACAATATAGTATGTGTGTCTGGTGTGGACTGACTATATGATGTGTGTGCTGGCAGTATGGTGTGTGTGTGTGTCTGGTGTGTAATAACAATATAGTGTGTGTGTCTGGTGTATACTGACTATATGATGTGTGTAAGTGTTTGATGTGTGCTGACAGTATGGTGTGTGTGTGTGTGTCTGGTGTGTACTAACAATATAGTGTGTGTGTCTGGTGTGGACTGACTATATGATGTGTGTAAGTGTTTGGTGTGTGCTGGCTATTTATTTGTGTTTCTACCTAAACTACCTGACTTAAACTGTCACTACCTGACCTACATGACTTAAACTTGACACCACTGTTACTATGTCCAGCAATGGACAGATCATATACAGCGTTGGTTAGAATGTGAACACTTTGCAAATATATATACGGTATATTCACCAACAGTCAAAGTCTCTATATATTAGGTAAATAAGTTGCTGCAGAGGGCAATTGGAGTCATCTGGATTGCATATTGTTTTAAAATTATTAACTTATTAACGTGACATGACCATATTTATACTGTATGGGAAATGTCCTTGTTTTTTGCCTACCTTCTCTTTCCATAGTAAATTACATCAACATAATCATTTTCATGCCAATTAGGAAGCTGCTCGTAAGCGGAAAGTGGATTATGAATGAGGGTTGATTTATCACTGAACCCATGCCGTCTGGACTTAGGTGTCTGGCTGACATCTCCTATCTCTTGCTTATTTTATACACAGATGAACATTTGTTTCCCCATCCCCCAATGGAAAATTATATCAATCGCTTGGGTGGTCTGGAAATAAAACTTGTTGTCTGATTAAATCATAGTTGTTTCTAGATCTCCAGCCATGTGCACCGAGTTATATAGACACTGACTGGTCTGGTTACACGTGTCTTCTGACAGTCATATTCAAAGTAATAACCTGCCATCAAAACAGCCACAGATAATCACTATAAGCACACATTAGAGAAGAGCTACTTATTGCATGTTCTATTACTCAGTAAAATGCCAATTTCTGCCTTTTTAATCTTAACTTGTTAATCAATGCCAAATATATATAAATATATAAATATATAACATTAATGGTCAGATAATTATGTGATAAGTGGAAATGCTCCTTGTAGCAAATAACCAAATCAAGAGTCAGGTCATCTGTCCCCAAGTACAACCTGGGGACCATGATCAGGCAGACTAGTGCAATATATTTGCCTGCTACTAGTGTTAGGGACCTTCATCAACAACATTTAACTGACTCTAATGTCAGGTATACTTATTCAGTGTACTTACCTATGTTTTTCTAATTATCAATGCTAGATATTTCCAGCATTATCAACTGAAATTGCACTTCTCCAGGTCCTCAAATTTCTCCGCATCCACTGTATTTGAACCTCGCTTCAGTTGACTCAACAATATTCTAATTGGTCTGCTTGACTAGCATTTCTCCCCTTTATTAACAAATGTGCTTGATTTTGTTTTGTCATTTGCTGTTCCCTCAACCAATGCTATCCTTGGCTTCTCATCATCACCAAAATAACATTTTACATCATTACCCAAATTTACATGACACTGGACACTCGATTCTACTATACTTTCACTGTTGTGCTTATATTCTCTCTTGGGTGCCCTCTTTTTTTCTGCCTTTAACGTTTCGTAGAATCTTTCCATGAAGCCACTATCTTTTGGAAAATTGCTGGTCTTCTAAAGACTCTTGCCATATGAGATAGCTTAAACAGTCCCCAAAAACTCACCTCTTCAAAGGATGTTACCACTTGTGCTATAAAATTGACTAAAGGAACAGTCAAATAATAACAAAATAACATTATATTGTATACAACAACAAGAAGAACAAAAACCAAAATCTAGTTTGCAAAAATGATGTGAATCACTCTAACAGTATTTTTCAATGAAGTTGGATGACTCTAATTTCCAATTACAATATGAAAATAAAATAAAAGTATTATATAAAAGTCAAAATGAGTAAATAAGCCAAGAGGCTGATGAATTGCACTTATAGCAGACTTAGTGCTGCTCTGACTGTAATCGCTCAAACAGATTTTTGGTGATTTAGCCAAGCGAAGTTCCAATCCAAAACATCTAAAAGGAAATAGAAAGCATTGAAGGCTTTTAGTCAAAATATCAATTTTTATTAAAAACAGTATATAATATAATTTAAAGATAAGTGAGTAATTTCCCATATCACCATAATATGTGTGCATGATAGCTGTATGAATCACAGCCATTTCACTTTTCACCCCTCGATCTTGGCGATAGCAGCTAGCTTCTAGGAGATGTGGCCACACAGACACAAGCAATGACGAGCTTCACTAACAATTCGTCTAACCCCTTACGTTATTCTTCATAGTTCAATCCCCTTCCTCATTCTAGCTGGCCTCCTTCCCACCTGTCCCTATCAGTCCAGCTTATCTGACCTAGTTTTCTCCCTTTTATTGCATTCTCCCATCAATTGTACTTATTGCCTGACAACAATCAGTTTTACTTTTCAAGATTTCCACCTGATTCTGTTTAATGTTCTAATTTAGAACTGTATGACCACTGATTTATGAAATGTGCACAGAAGTATGATATATATGATATGTAACCTAAATCAATAAATATGTCATCATTTTTAGATTGCATAGACTAGTGCACAAAATTCCCTTCAACACCAGGCAGCAACACCAGACCTTCATATATCATCAGACTATTGGACGCAATGTATCTAACTTTAACAATAGTCAGGAATTCTGTCTTGTTCGTTTGTCTGCTTGTTAGCAAGCACAGACTACAAATGAGATTGACAGCAGTACAATCTGTTACCTGCATTTTTAAGTTTGAACAGCAAAGGGAGATGGGTTCTGTCACAAGGTAAAAATAACTTAATTTTAAGATGAGATGACAGTTCTCCATCTGGTACCACCTGTGACATTTTGCTTAAATGAACATTGCAAGGGCTATAACCACCACAAATACACTACATCATCCAGAGTGTACATCAACTGCTCGCTCTCAGCCAATGAGCTAAGCCCTGCTGTAGTGGTTGTGGTGCTTGGTGTGTTTCTTTAACATATGTGCAGGTCTGATTATGAAGCTGTAAAAGTAATATATGTAAATACAATAAAATAACCTATTAGATGGCTTTGATTTTAAAGCTTGTATACTGGTGTTAAAAGGAAAACTGTCACCTCCAAAATATTTTTACTATAATAATAATTTCATTAAAGTGACACTACAGACATAAAGGGACACTATAGTCACCAGAACAACTACAGCTTCTTGCATTTGTTCTGGTGAGTAGAATCATTCCCTTCAGGCCTTTTGCTGTAAACACTGTCTTTTCAGAGAAAATGCAGTGTTTACATTACAGCCTAGTGATAACTTCACTGGCCACTCCTCAGATGGCTGTTAGAGATCCTTCCTGGGTCATGGCTGCCTAAAATGCATCCAAACATTCAGTATCTCCTCCCTCTGCATGCAGACACTGAACTTTCCTCATAGAGATTCACTGATTTAATTCATCTCTATGAAGAGATGCTGATTGGCCAGGGCTGTGTTTGAATTGTGCTGTGGCTATGGAAATAGTATTACAATGCATTTTTTTAAAATCTATAGACAGAGACAAATGTTGAAATATTATTATTTTGCTATCTACCCTTCCTTCCTCTAATTGGTACTGAACACGCAGTGGATTGGACAAAATTCCCTATATGTTCATCACCATGCATTTCCACTCAATTTCCAAGGCTTCAAACAGTAAGTGAAAAAAGTATGTATCCTTATTACCTACTTTTCTCAATGGATTGTTACTGATAGGCTGATAAGCTGGGAGTAGCTGCTGCACCTGATTTGACTCTTCCTAAAAGAAGCCTCCGATATTGAGTGGAAATGTAGGGACAGAGTAACGGGGCACCAGTTTGCAGATTTTGGGTTTAAACAGTTCGTTAAAGGTTTACCCCTTCAGGTAAGAGGATGCTGGAAACCTCCTCGCACCATGACAACATTGTTGTGATTAAGTTGCCGAATTGTCCCTTTAAAAGTTAAGTTACTGTTTATTTTCATTATTTTTGCAACTTAAACCATTGTAAACCATATCACATACTGACATTTCAGCAGTATTTTCTATTTCTAACATAAATACTGCTGTTCAAACATTAAAGTAGAATGTTTGTCAGCAGGTCCCTTTGGGCTTTCATTTAAGCTTGATTCATACTGCACAATATTAAGAAATTCTCCCACAAGTCTTCATTAGTTAAAATGTTTGTTCAGGAAAAATATGGATTATCTCTCCTAGAGGGAAAGCAGATCCTGATCCACCTACACATTTAACCTATTCAGACTTTAGGAACAACACTATATAACAGTGAATGTATTTTATTTAAAAAAAAAATAGTAAGTATCAAGTACTATCAAGTAGTGGTGGGCTTAACACAAAATGGCCACGTGGTGAGACTGAATACCCACATTTGTTTGCTGAGACAGGGGATTCTAAGTAGCCTTAGCAAATTTAAAAATTTATTAAGGGTATCATACTCTGCTCTGGGATGGAGAGAACCTCTGTCAGCCTGAGGAAAAAATAAAATCAAACAAATTACTTAGCTAATGAACACTTTGTGTGCCTCTGCAAAATGACTACTATGCAAACACATACATGCAAATCTATGACCCAAAAGGGAGTTGCACAAAAAAGTAAAAGTAGAGCTCTGATACCCCTCCTAGCAGATGAAGCGCCAGGTGCTGAATAAGGAAATGGACAGCACCCACAGGGATAGCTTCAGGTAAGTATATCTGCCCTTTGCCGCACCCCTGGTCCAAGCAGGGATTTTGTCTTTGGGATCTTAGCAAAATACCCCTGAAGGTACCAGAGACACTTTATGAGGATACTCTAAGCACTATAATCATGCATTATTCATTGGACGACTCTCTCTGCCAGTGAATAATGTCCAAACTTGATATATTGATGAATGTTAAAGTACACTGCTCAAAAAAATAAAGCGAACACTTAAACAACACAATGTAACTCCAAGTCAATCACACTTCTGTGAAATCAAACTGTCCACTTAGGAAGCAACACTGAGTGACAATCAATTTCACATGCTGCTGTGCAAATGGGATAGACAACAGGTGGAAATTATAGGCAATTAGCAAGACACCCCCAATAAAGGAGTGGTTCTGCAGGTGGTGACCACAGACCACTTCTCAGTTTCTATGCTTCCTTACTGATGTTTTGGTCACTTTTGAATGCTGGCGATGCTTTCACTCTAGTGGTAGCATGAGACTAGGTCTACAACCTACACATGTGGCTTAGGTAGTGCAGCTCATCCAGGATGGCACATCAATGCGAGCTGTGGCAAGAAGGTTTGCTGTGTCTGTCAGAGTAGTGTCCAGAGCATGGAGGCACTACCAGGAGACAGGCCAGTACATCAGGAGACATGGAGAAGGCCGTAGGAGGGTAACAACCCAGCAGCAGGACCGCTACCTCTTCCTTTGTGCAAGGAGGAACAGGAGGAGCACTGCCAGAGCCCTGCAATGTGCATGTGTCTGCTCAAGCGGTCAGAAACAGTCTCCATGGGGGTGGTATGAGGGCCCGACGTCCACAGGTGGGGGTTGTGCTTACAGCCCAACACCGTGCAGGACGTTTGGCATTTGCCAGAGAACACCAAGATTGGCAAATTCGCCATTGGGGCCCTGTGCTCTTCACAAATGAAAGCAGGTTCACACTGAGCACATGTGACAGGCGTGACAGAGTCTGGAGACGCCGTGTAGAACGTTCTGCTGCCTGCAACATCCTCCAGCATGACCAGTTTGGCAGTGGGTCAGTAATGGTGTGGGGTGGTATTTCTTTGGGGGGCCACACAGCCCTCCATGTGCTCGCCAGAGGTAGCCTGACTGCCATTAGGTACCGAGATGAGATCCTCAGACCCCTTGTGAGACCATATGCTGGTGCGGTTGGCCCTGGGTTCCTCCTAATGCAAGACAATGCTAGACCTCATGTGGCTGGAGTGTGTCAGCAGTTCCTGCAAGACGAAGGCATTGATGCTATGGACTGGCCCGCCCATTCCCCAGACCTGAATCAAATTGAGCACATCTGGGACATCATGTCTCGCTCCACCCACCAATGTCACGTTGCACCACAGACTGTCCAGGAGTTGGCAGATGCTTTAGTCCAGGTCTGGGAGGAGATCCCTC
Source organism: Pelobates fuscus (assembly GCF_036172605.1). Classification (NCBI taxonomy): domain Eukaryota; kingdom Metazoa; phylum Chordata; class Amphibia; order Anura; family Pelobatidae; genus Pelobates; species Pelobates fuscus. Next base: position 252,532,728 of record NC_086319.1, on the reverse strand, counting down.
AGGAGACCATCCACCATCTCATCAGGAGCATGCACAGACGTTGTAGGGAGGTCATACAGGCACGTGGAGGCCACACACACTACTGAGCCTCATTTTGAATTGTTTTAAGGACATTACATCAAAGTTGGATCAGCCTGTAGTGTGTTTTTCCACTTTAATTTTGAGTGTGACTCCAAATCCAGACCTCCATGGTTTGAAAAATTTGATTTCCATTTTTGTGTGATTTTTTTGTCAGCACATTCAACTATTTCAGATTTCAGAATAATATTTAATTTATTCAGATCTAGGATGTGTTATTTTTGTGTTCCCTTTATTTTTTTGAGCAGTATATTAACGTCAGGCAGACCGTCACAACCTTGGGCACCTTGGGCACCGGACAGAGCCAGAAAAGTGTCAAACTCACAAATGTCAAACATGCGGTTTGACAGCTTACCTTGGAATGGGGCTAGGGGGCCAGCCGACTGTAGTTATAATGATGCATCGAGTATCCTTTTAATAAAATATCAGAGTTTATTAACTAATTGTCTTACCTTTTCCATTATTTAAAAGAAAAATTTATATTCGCATGGAAGCAGAGGATTTAATACTAATATGCAGTGCATAACTAAACCCAGGAACATGAGTGTCCTGTTGCATTATGGAATTAATGGTGTCAGTCATTATTAAGTTACAAAATGCATGCTTGAAAAAAATAGTGTAGAATCAATACTTATTCATTTATTGCTTATAATCCAATTGCAGTATGAAGTGTATGTACAGTTCACATAAGGTGACACCAGCAGCTGCTTACAATATTGGCATGCCTTTTAAATGGAAAGTAAAAGATCAAGTTCCAGTTTTCATTTTTTTTTTGTAACTAGTTGGATCCAAGAGTGAATGAAGCAGAACACAGTCAGTGTATAGTATAAAACTTAAAACATTATAGAAAACTATCACAGTGTAAACAAAATATACTTCTTCACATTCCATAAATTCCATTCCATTCCATAACTAGGTTTGTACATTTTCGTGCATTTAGACATTCCATGCCACGTTCCGTTACAATAATATAATTAATACCCTATTAATGACATGGAGTTCACGGAAAGGAAACTCGATTACAGAAACATAAGATTTTTCCTTTAGACTCCTAAGTGGCTGCTGACCTCTCTTTTCCTCCAGCAATGTCATCGAGGAGGGTTTGCTTCCTTGTTGCTTGATTAATCCAAGGCTCCTCATAAAGGAGTATTGTGGACTGATGTGCATGCACAGGGTGTAGTCCCTGCATCCAATGCTTCCCACATGAAATAATTTAATCCAATACTTTCCCATCCCACTCAACTATCCCGGTGGGACTGTCACGTCTTTCAGGTCCTGTCCTGTTGTTTTGCTTTTTGGGACACCAGGGAACTGACTACAACAGTTGTAGCATGAGCATAAGATATGCTTGCGCTATGATCAGGGCACTAGGATACTGCAAGGAGCACTAAAACAGTGGACTGGCCTGAATGATATATATTCACACCAGGCTGGCTGACCTGCCATAAACTCTGATGAATCTGCCCTTTTCTGCGTGTGTCTACACTTTGGGGCAGAGCTAGTGGCGCAAACAGTGCCCCCTACGGGGAGTTATGCTTTCCTATGAGCTTGAATGTCATATGATCGAATGTCCTATGAGCTTGAATGTCATGTGATCGAATGTGCTATGAGCTAGATACAGGGATAGGCAACCATCGGCACTCCAGATGTTTTGGACTACATCCCCCATAATGCTCTTACACCCGTAATGCTGGCAAAGCATCATGGGAGGTGTAGTCTGGAGTGCCGAAGGTTGCCTATGCCTGAGCTAGAATGTCACGTGATCTAATTTTCTTGGCCATTGCAGTGGATGCTCCTCTAGTGGCTGTCTTGATGAAAGCCACCAGAGGAATTTTTAACCCTTCAAGGTAAACATTGCTATTTCTGCAAAACAACAATGTTTTACCTTGAAGGGCTAAACACACGGGAACACTGCACCCAGAACACGTTATTGAGCTAAAAGGGCCAGGCTGCCTTTAGTGGTCCTGTAACAGCTATCAGCAATGTGTGCACGTTGTTGGTTTTGTTGTGCATTGCATTCCATGTGAAAACTACATTTTCAGATACCAATCTCTCTTTTGCCTCTGCTTTAGCACTGGTGCTTATCTGGTAGAGCAGCACACTTTGCAGTCTTAGCTGTGGTCTGTCTCTTTACCTTTCACATCAGTGCTGTAAATTGCATCACCATGTCCTTCTCCTGCACTGATTAATATTCTGTATAGAATAGTATGCACAGGGGAGAAGAAGATAATGAAGACTCAGGGCACACATTTGTGCATATGCAGAGGTAGATAAGCATTATGCTGACACTTCTGAAAAAAACAACTTGTACCGTGTGTTGATTTTTTTTATATTTGTATAGCATGTAAAAAGATAAATAGAATTTTTAGAACAAACTTGGACATTTTTTTTATTGCAGATGGTATTTACTATCATAGTTGGAGATTACCGATTGAGCTATAAAAAAAAACAACATTTTTTAAATGTTTGACTGCTGGTGTCACATGGTCTCTACATGTATTGTGTATGATACCTGTGAATGTGGGCGTTGTACAGGTGCTAATTATTACAGCAAAAAAACACACAATAGGTGAAGCAATGTGAAGTATACATCTCTGTTACTTGATATGTTTTTCTGCAGGGAAAACAAAGAGAAAAGGTGTGTGTGTATGTATAAAGCACAATTAATAGAAAGTAATCACACTCACAAATTTAGAGACAGTTTCGCCACGTGGCTCAAGTGTATGGCACAGTAGGATGATATTGGTAGATCCTAATCCTCTTTTGAAAGATATTTTCCTTGAAACTATTCTGGTGATATCTCAACAGGAAAGGTTTCATAGCATAATACTGTATAATGCAAAATGATGTATATAAATAGAGGCACTCACATGGTTGCAAATGTTTGTAGCTTATTCATAATATACATGGTATTAAAATATCCAGGAGTCTTCCACAGGAATTATAACAAATCCTTTTATTGGTGCAGTAAAAGATAAAAACACATAAAAAATATGAAAATTAAATACAAATAAATTATGCCCAAAATGGAGAGGGAATAAATCCAGTGTCCAATGTCAATAACCAAAATGTGTTTTGCCTCCTATAGAGGCTTCTTCAGCTATGTTCCTGTCCTCTCTGAGCTTCCTTTTAAGTATTGGCAAGTTACGATCGAAATTTACATCCAGGATACCACTCTTCCATCCTGGAACTTAGGTTGCGTTCCATCTTCTGGAGTTCGAGTCTCAGAGTGATGGTTGCGTCACTTCTGGCGTGACAGACGTTCCAGTTGGAAAGCATCCTCTGTGACCCGTTCCAACTCGAATATCCGTCGTGCCAGAAGTGATGCGATCATCCCTCTGCATATTTAGGCGCTAATTAGACAAAAAGTAGTATTCTCTACATTGCTCCACCTAATGTGTGTATTTTTGCTGTATGGTCACTAACCCTGTATGTGCTAAATTTTAAATTGTTGCACATAGAGACTCCAAGCACCATGATCACTTTAAAACACTAAAGTGAGCATGGTGCTTGTAATAATCCTTAAAGGTGGCTTGAACATACTGCTTTATGTTACTGATGATGTCTCATTAGTCAAGGCATCTTCTTAGTAAGTGCAGTAAAAATACCCTACATGCTTGAGTAGTAAATTTATGGTGAGTACACTCATGTATGCCCTTTGGTTACCATTGCACATAGCACTAAGTTTCCCCCCCCCCCCCCTCATTGTACTCTGTCGTTGTGCCGGGCCAGTCTCATATATCATTCATATCAAAGAATTAAAATGGTTATTAAAAAAAAAAAAATAGAACTCATAGCTAACATTTATTTATCAGTCCTTCTCCCAAAAGGATTCAACAAGACAGTCCAAAATTTGGGCTCCTGTTTTGCCAGGTATATTCGCTGGTGTTCCATTTCTGGGAACACCAGCGAGAGCGCATCGTTGGCTTTAAATTAGCTCTGCATCTGGGATACTAGACCTTCAGGAAACAAACTAATTCCTTTCTCCTCAGTCCCCAGCTGTTTTTTTCCTCTTCTCTTTCATTTCAGCTCTTTTCTGACATCTGCTATAACTCTTCTCTTTATTTCTTTTTCTCTTAATAAAGATCAGACCACTCCATGTAAAGTTCTTTATATATCCTTGGATTCCCTTTGCCTCCGTTAGCATGTTTATTATGTTGCATTAGGTTAAAATTTCCAGACCTTTTAATTCCAAAAACAATGCAATATAGTGCAAGGATTTTTGGCTAATATATACAGCCTTCAAATATGTTTTGTGTTATAAACAGCTATCATTAAAGGGATTCTAAAGTGTAAGGAATACAAAAATGGTATATTTTACACTATAGTGCCTTCTGGTCCACCCCTCCTCCCCCCACCACCACAGCATGGAAAGGTTTAAAAAAAAAAAAAAAAAAAAACGGGACTGGGACCCAGAGGGCATTATGGAATCGCAGTGCCACTCTTCGCCAAAAGTACTTAACTACCAGGAAGTGCCTCTGGTGGCTGTCTGATTGACATTCGACCATGATTGCACCTTGTGTGCGCATGATAGGACTGCGAATACGAGTGTGGCGTCACGATATGTTACGGCATGAGAACCTGTAAGTTAGAGGGCTTGGGGGTGTGACTTAAAGCTGGGCTTCTAAGCCCTCTAATTCGTTTACTACAGGGTATTGAGGGGGCAGGTGAGGGAAGGCAGGACTGCAGACACTATGACAACTTCATTAAAATGTTGTAAAATTGTCTACAGTGTCCCTTTAAGTATTAATACATTGATTTAAATTAATATTTGGTGAAAGCCACTATATGAAACTCCACTGTGTTGTCGGAATTACATCTTTTTCACCAGTACACGAGACCTAGAATGCTGGTCAAGCACAAATGATGGCAAAGCTAAATATATCCTGATGTCCTTAGAGTTTCCATGAGCACCAGTTTTGGCACCATGTGGTTACCATAACTAAGCTATCTGGAAGAGTGTCAATCCCAGTTTACGTATTTTGGCTGTACACTGCTACTTTACACAGTTAGGTGTCAATTTTCATTTTTTAAGTTGGAGGGATAATTCTGACAGCTAGAACTGTATGAATATCCAGATTAGATCCAAGTACTTTCTGGTTTGCATTAAGAGGAATGACTAATCCAATCATTTGTCCCAATGTGAGGCTGTTGGTATGACCTTTCATAACCTATTATTTCATTATTCCAAAACATATACTAGTCCAAAACAGCAAAGGAGGAAAAAAAGAAAAGAAATATGGCAAGCTTCACAGTTTCCTCTTTGCTACATTGCACTTCTTTATTGTTTCAATATGCATCGTCCCTTATTATGTTCTATTTTAATTTTGACGTAATCCTGTACACTACATGTGAGAGATTTTAACAAAAAAAACAGAGCTTTTTACAGAACCTAAACCCCATCTTGTCGCCTGATGCAGAGGTTTTCCTTCACCATTATCCATCCAACCTGAACATTGGATATTGATAGGCTGCAAGACTTATATCAGTCAATCAATGTAATTCATGTTGGACAGAATTGACACTACCCAAATACAAATGTATTTATTTACAAAAATATTTAGTAGATATACCTCAAATAAAAACATGCACGCATTTCAGTATGCATTTTTTCATTGAGGGTATAACTAAAAACAGCTTGCAAAAGCTGTAGATCTCTCGACTGCAGTCTTTACAAGCCCTCCTCTTCTAATCCCACCCAGACATTCTGTGGCTAGTGGCTATCCAATCACAGACTTCTCAATGCAGCTCAGTTGAGACGTCTTTGCAAGGCAGGTGCTCTGGGCAAGCCTGCTAGCTCTTGAGTTTAACTCCACTGACTAACCAAACCAGGAAGTAACAGGACCAGCTGTCTGATTGACAGCCAGGGAGGTGTAACCAGGCTAACACCTCTCCTACACAACTGACTGCTTGGGAGAATTTCCCCAGTGCATTATGTCAACGAGCTAGCTTCAATGCCAGTAAATCATGTCTGAAAGGAGTGACTCTACTTGTATACTCCAGTGTTCCACAGTGAAATAATTACATCCAGTACATCACATTCAAATTAGTTCCTGTGAAGGAGATCAGGAGAAGCAACTCGAGGAGGAAGGGGAGGAACCATCAATTTATATTTTGATTTATTAAACATTTAAATAATTATTAGCTGCACTTTTTAATTGTTACTGAATTCGCCAACAAATTATTTCCTTCCAGACACAATGATATCATACAAAGTACCCAACTCTCTCCCTGTGTACTCCTTTCTCCAGAAAATGCCTACTTCGGTGTTTCACCAACTGGCAAAACACAACATGAATATTTATTTAAGCTGCTGTTAAGAAGGAGGCTTGGCATTGGCTCTAAGCTCCTTATGGCCAAGGATGCAGTAATTGTGCTCTAACAACCTAGTATTTAAAAACCCTACATGAACATAGAATTGTCCTTTCATCTGTTGATAGCAACAATCCTACATACTAGATCGGGGGTGTCAAAACACATTTGTTCTAGGGATCCAAATTGTCCACCGAAATAGGTATGGAGGGTCACATGCATAAAATTTCTATATGTATATACACATGAGCAGACAAGACCGTAAGTAGGCACTTACTTCACATAAAGTCATAAATGCAATTTATTTCTTTCTTACAACAATAAAAAAATGTCCATTTGTGTGTAGTGTTGGCGTTTGAATGCAGTTGTGTGTTAGTATGTACTATTGCAGCTTGAATGCAATGATGTGTTTGTGTGTAGTGTTGACAGTAGAATGCAAGAGTATATCTATGCGTAGTGTTAGCGCATGAAGTTGTCTGTGTGTAGTGTGTGCGTTTGAATGCAGGGGTATGTTTGTGTGCATTGTTGGTGTATGCACTGCCACACACACCAATACACATACTGACACAAATACACAAACACACTTACATGGTTATTTACTAAAGTGAGAATTCAGAGTGAGATCAAAGTCAATTTCATATTTTAGGCAAAATGAGCCAAAATGGAGTTGGAGGATTTTTCCAGTTTGGCTATTTTGACCTTAAATGTGAAATTCTCTTTGAATTCCCACTTTAGTGAATGACCCTGTTACACACATATAGATACACAATTACAGATACACACTATCAAAGATATGTACACACATTCAGATACACACAGGTACACAAACACACATATATAAGTGACAATTAATAGCTTTAGCCACCCTCATGTATCCTTTGTTTTTGGGTGCAGGAGGTTAGTATCCCTAGATTCTAGTGGGACTTGGCTGGTCAAGGCCGGTGGGATTCTGTAGTTCCAGACTTAATCTCCCCCCTCCTGTGAGTGTGTGTGTCTGCTCCTGTCTTCCAGCATGGCCTTCAGCAAGCTGGGAGGAAGTGACCTGAAATCACTTCCTCCTACTTGGCCTTGGGGGGAAACTAACACTATGACAGGGCCCAGTCTGGTGCCCAATTAAAGAGCTGTTGGGTGTCCCAACACTAAAGGATCACCCAGGGGCAAGTAACGGGTTACACAAATAAACAACCTCTTTTTATACGCTTACCTGATTTCGGTGCTGAAGTCCCTGGGTGCTGGGCTCCTTCGATTTCGTCAGCCGATGAAGGGACCTATTGCGTATGCTGCACGCATTAGGCTTTCTCCATAGGAAATAATTGACTCAATGCTTTGCTTTGGGGTTTTAGAAGATGGACATCCAGCGTTGTTTCACTCAGTCAAAATCCATGAAAGGCCAGGAAACACCTCTAGTGGCTGTCTGGGAGACAACCTCTAGAAGCGGTCTTAACCCTGCAGTGTAAACATTGCAGTTTCTCTGAAACTGCAATGTTTGCTGCTGCAGGACTAAGTGGACAGGGATAGGGAACCCAGACCACTTCAATCAGATGATGTGGTCTGGGTGTCTATAGTGTCCCTCTAATGCTTTATATTTTAATATGGAGAATGTAAAAGTGTCAAGGAAACATATTTTTATATGGAAAACAGAATACGCTATTTTTAATTTTCTGTTCTACACTTTAAAGAAGATTTGTAAGGCTTGTAAACTCAATCTATATAATATTGGTCACAACTATTTAAAACCAATGTCATGCCAAACACAACATCTTGCACTTGTGATATTTTGCATTTAACTTTTAGACAATTTCAATCCTCTTTTACTAATGTATGTTTTATTTTTTTATTTCAGATGCTGTTCTTGTTCCACTTGGCTCCACTTTAGCAGTCGATCCTCCTGAATTCTGGGATTGTGATTCTAATCCTGAAAATTGTAACTTCACAGCTACACTGAGCTCTACTCCATATGAAGTAGATCCTACTGTCAATGGACGCTCTTCTATCCTATCTTCTCCACCAATCTTCATTACCCTACACTCTGACTGGAATACATCAGTGGCTGATTGGGGAGTTGCTTGGGAAGCCCTTGTATATGGCTCTGTAGGTCTTTTTGGGACAGTGGCTTTACTTGCCCTTCTCTCATTCTTCTGCCTTGTGTTCCGATGTCCATCAGGGAGCTTTTACTTTGCAATCTTACACCTACTTTTAATCGCTATTAGTAGCAGTAGAGCTTTTGCTCTGTTTTATGATGCATATGGCCATCAAGACAGACTCCCAGTTTTCACAGCCTTGCTCCTTCATGACCTGGCCTTTCCATGCATGACCTCAAGCTTTGGTATTGCTTTCCTGTTGCTTTCCTCAAGATGTCGTTTACAGCATTCCACCCCCAGATTTCCTAGACTCTGTATTCTAAGTGCTGTAGTATTCCTTCACTTCATGGTTGCTGTCGGTGCTGTGGTAATTGTGGATCTATTGCAACAGTTTCTATTTCTACTACTTGTTTCTCGAGGAGTATATGTAGTCCTTACTGTTCTACTTTCACTCTCATTTTTTATTTTTTATTGCGTAGTGAAAAACCAAAACACCCAAATTTATGACCTCAAGAGCTCTACTCCTCCAACTGAATATACCAACGGATGTCCATTTGCAGACTCAAAAGATTGGAACAGGGTGGTTTGCACTGTTTTGGTGTCTGCCTTTTTCGGCCTTTTGAACGCTGGTCTACAATTATATGCAATGCTCTATGCATTGGGTTATGGAGGATCTATTGTTTTTGGTCCTTGGCCTTGGTGGGCTTTCCAGTTGAGTTCTAGTGTTTGCGAAGTGGGCGTGTGCCTTCCCCTTGCTGTAGTAGGTGCTTACCCACTCTTCTGTGCCAACAACATAGGAAGAACAAACTGCTGGACAAAGCTATTCCATCTTTCTCCCAGTCACGTTACAATGAAGGCACCCATTTTGGCCTCCAACTCCCAGTGGGCATCCTCACAGCATGAAAAGTTGATCTGTGACACCATTGTCAGAAGTGACTCTGAGTTCTTCCCACTGTACACACTGGTAGAGAAGCGAATGAGCGTTGGGGAGGAACTGAGCTTGATATACCACAGCAGTAAAAGCCTTGAGGTGCCAGGTCTGAACCTCTACAATGGTTCAAAGACACCTTCATTCATTAGTGTTCAGATGGACAGTGACTCCACGGTCGATTTCCGGCCCCCATCTCCAATAAACTTGCGCCGCAGCATTGATGAAGCATTATTCAGTGAGTCACTGATACCCCAAAGCCTTTTCCATGGTACTACTTTATCAAGCAGTTTATCCCTCACGGTCAGGAGTGCAACACAGCTGGAAGACTGCGTATTCAAAGAGAAGGCAGCGGACAGGGGGCTTTACAGGACTTCTTCTTGCATGGAAATAGAAGCAGGTCTGCCAATAATAGAGCCTGCCATCACCAGCACAATCAAGCAAGATACTGCAGGAACCTCTTACCTAGGGACATGGAAGGGAGAGGAGAGCACCACAAGTTCTCTGTGTAAGATGTCTCTCGATGGGTCATCCCTGGTGCTGTGTTCCAGCCCTGAGCATGCAGGCACATTCACTTACAGTTCCGAAAAGAAGCATGAATCTAATCGTCAATCTCAGGGAGTATATCATACCCTGTCTCCTCCATCCCAGGAGTCCTTGGATGTTACAACCAATACGGAAAACAGCTTAAGAGAGAATTTAATAGATGTTTTTGGACCCATAGATTCTCTGAGTGTTGGAAGTGATACCATTGACCTTTGAATGCGACTAACGTTTTGGGAAGAGGACCTAATGGGACTTAATGGCTGCAGGGCATGCTAGTTTGCAGAGCTTTCTGTAAAAGCAAACCAAGCAGATATGTATATAATACATATTTTTAGGCAGAAGTTGTATTTATTTATCACCAAGAAGTTCTATTGATGTACTGGTAAAAATATTATTATAAATGTCAAGTAATTTTTATTCATAGTTTTGTTATTGGTTACCATATATTTCCTAAACTGTGCCATTGCTTCAACATAGTACTTTATAATGTTTCCAAATTATATTTTATTAAGATAAAACTTCTAGTGATCCTGTGCTGCCCAAATATTGAGGAAATGCTGTATATAAATCAGATAGCTGGGAGGGTGAATCATTTTACATCAGTGATATAAAACAATATAATATATTTTTAAGTAGATTGATCATTAAAAAAACTCATAATGTTACTAACTGAGCTACAACCCATCTCTACAGCAACGTTCTATTATTCCATATAAATACACCTATAACAATTTGTTGGTTACAAACACTATACACATTATAGTACAAGGTTAGGCTACTTTTAATTATGCTGGATGTTTATTCTGTATTATTTCTTTGAATAACCATTTTGTTCTATTAATCCATCTCTTATTCTCCTTCACCCCCAACCAGCGGTTTCCTTATTTTTTTAACATTTCTAGAATAGATAGTGTTTTTAAAAACAGATAGTGTTCAGGTCCAGCCATCTTCACACTACTTTTTCTCAATTATAACCCATTGTTCTTATTGTACCAAAGTATATTTTATGCTACTCCCCATGACATTTAAAATTTGTCAGTTTAAGAAAAAAGAAAAAAAAAAAAATATATATATATATATATATTTATTTTAGTTATTCTTCAATAGTCTGACTCTTCAGTAGTCTTACTGCCAAAACATTTGCAAGTCAGACTTTTTTTTACACTTTACGCTATGCAAAATCAAAAGCAGCAGGTCTCAAAGCTCATAAGACCCTTGTAATATCTTATTGTGAAATATGATGAACAGTGGGTCCAAATTTATACTGCAAATATGTTTAGTATTTCAGGGAATGACAATACTCACTACCTGACCAATTCAGAGGGACTGCATGAACTAGTCTGGCTGTAATATTAGAATACTGCAAATATTGGCCATATCTTTAAACCTTAGACACTATTATCCTCATGTGAAGCTATTTATAAGTAATCTCTCTACATAATAAATCCTACTGCCACTTAAAGGGACACTATAGTCGCCAAACAACTTTAGCTTAATGAAGCTGTTTTTGTGTCTCTGAATTTCCACTGCTCAATTCACTCCTATGTAGGAGTTAAAGGGACACTATAGTCAATAAAACAACTTCTTGCAGCTCTAACCACACCTCCTTTGGCTGTAACTGACACAGCCTACCTGAAAACAAAGTGGTTTCATTTTCAATCAGATGTAACTTATTTTAAAAGTTGTTAGCTCCTGCTTTGTAATTAAACTTTAAGTACGTACAGGAGGCTACTGCATGGTCTAGCACACTTAACAGAGTAGGAGATAAGAAATTCGACATTTAACAGAATTTGCAGTAAAGGAAATATAAACATTAGAGGACTCTTTACAGAGTGTTTAGGAACGCTGTGTAAGTCACATGTAGGGAGTTGTGATTAAACAAAGTAATGTAACTCCTAAATGGCAGAGAATTGAGCAGTGAGACTGCAGGGGCATGATCCATACACAAAAAAAACCTGACTCATTTAGCCAGGGTTGTTTTGGTGACTATCGTGTCCTTTTAAGATACACACATATACATTATACCTTTCTTTTAATCCTAGAATCCTTTAGCAACAAAACACAAATCTGTAAGATGTAGCAAAATCTGCTAAAAGGTAAATTGCTATATGTTGGGGATGTGCAAAACCAAGAAGAATGAATTGAAATGTAGGTTTAGATTTTAGCAAGTCACAAATTATCTTTACATTTTCATTGTGTAGAGCTGTAGAGAGGGCAAGCCATAAGCCAGGTCAACTTGGGTAATATTGACTTCAAAGCTTCCCAGTTATCCACCACATCCTAAGATCTAAAATCAACAGAACCTTCAACCACTGAAATGGAGCAGTCATAAATACTTCCCCTCTTTACTCACTGCCAAACAAAGATGTACTACATGCAAAGGAAAAAAATCTCTTTACATCAAACCATTTGTCTATTGTGAATGTTTTAGACATTAAGAATGTTCTGTATGTATACCCTATGTTTCATTCCATTTGTGGGATACATAAGACGGTGTTATGTTTTTAAAGTTCTAAAAGAAAATTTTAATTGTATTTCTTCTGTGAATAATATGGAATTGAAGTGATTTATTAATAAAGTATTTTTCAGAGTCTGGCATTGGCTATATTTAGAATAAAATGCTTTGCATTTGGAGGACTGCATATAATGTATAGAATAGTGGATTAGCTGTAGATTGTGCAATGAGTTTTATAGAAAATAATATATGGGACCAGATATAAATATTATTGAGAACAATGAACATGAATCTCAGATTAAACCGCATTACCAGCTGTAGTGGTTATGATGCCAGGAGTGCCATGGTGTTATCCCACTTTAACCCCTTAAGGACCAAACTTCTGGAATAAAAGGGAACCGTGTCCTTAAGGGGTTAAGTAATCATGCCATATTTTGACAACTTACCTATGTCCTGTTGGGCACATCACCTATACCTGATCTTTTTCTGCAGAATCCAAATTGCTGTATAGAGCAAAACAGGGTAATGCAGGGCAGCACTCAATGGCTGAGAGTATCAGCTGAGCACTTCAACTTCTAAACTTGGCGCTAGATTGTCTATGCTTTATTCCAAAGAGACAGACTTCTACTGCAAGAAAAGCAGCACAGGAGCCCAGTGGACTGAGGTAAGTTTGTAACCATACTAAAGGTTTGACATCTGTGATGGGACCAGGGCACTGTTGGCATTATTACCACAACAGCATACTGTAGTAGTTACGGTACTTGGGATTGACTTTGTGGTTTCTCTTGCAAAAGAACTATGCCACAAGCACCATAACCACTATAAAAAGTAGTTGTTATGGTGCCTGACTTGCCCTTTCTTTTTTTTTTACACAGGCATCTAATAGTTGAAGAAATCTTTATATACTAACAAATAAGGGTTTCCACCATGAGCAACTTTATCAGAGCAAAGAACTACCACGCCACTACATATGTAACACACTGTAAATGGGTTTATATTATGAACAGTCCGAAAGTATTCATTTCCTCGTGTATACATATATGACAAAGTATTCTAAAAATCAATTGAAACATTTCTATACATCAATTGAAACATTTGTATGTCCTGAGGGTGTTGTGAGAGATCTTTGTTGACAGAAGAGATGAAAAAAAAGGGAACTTAGAAAAGATGTCAAAGAAAAATGTCACGTGAAGTTGCACAATTTAAATAATTGAACAAATGTTATAGAGCATAACGGCAAATGTTACAATATTATCTTTAAAGGACCACTATAGTGCCAGGAAAACACTTGTTTTCCTGGCACTATAGTGCCCTGAGGGTGCCCCCACCCTCAGGGCCCCCCTCCTGATGGGCTCTAGGGGGTGGAAGGGGTTAAATGTAACTCTTTCTCCAGCACCGGGCGGGGAACTCTCCTCCTTCTCGTCGTCATCAGCTGAATGCGCATGCGCGGCAGGAGCCGCGCGTGCATTCAGCCAGTCCATAGGAAAACATTCTCAATGCTTTCCTATGGACGCTGGTGTCTTCTCACTGTGATAATCACAGTGAGAAGTGCCTCTAGCGTCTCTCAATGAAACAGCCACTAGAGGCTGGATTAACCCATTTATAAACATAGCAGTTTCTCTGAAACTGCTATGTTTATAGAAGAAAGGGTTAATCCTAGCTGGACCTGGCACCCAGACCACTTCATTAAGCTGAAGTGGTCTGGGTGCCTATAGTGGTCCTTTAAAGTGACACTGTCATGACAGATTTAGATGTACAGGTTTCTAACCATCTGGCTTGACGCGTTTTTTTTCCCCTTAACACTATTAAAAACAGATTTTAATTAATTCCAGTACCCGTGTCATCTGCAGACACCTCTCCTGCATACCCGTTTGGGACTCACATATTTGCTTCCAATAACAGGTTAAAAGTCATCAACACTTTATGTTGGCTTTATAATATGTAAACAAAAGGTTCTCTCTTTCATTCCATTTGCAGAAAGCAAGTGCAATAAATCACTGGCTCTTTCTCTGTGCTGCTGCTGATCTTGCTGGAGTTAATTTTCCAAAGAAGCACTCATACTGAGTGCATTAGGAGCATGAATATATGGGTTTTCATGGGAATGAAAAAAAACAGCACCAGTCTGTTCTGGAACTTTTAAGATTCAAAAGCAAAATGTATTCTTGCAGCCAAGGAAGAGAAGGCTCTTTGCACAGACTGAAGGGAATAATTAGCCTACACTGCGATATATAATACAAATATCTCATGTTAGCATTATGCCCACACATAAATTTTATTCTAGATGCATTTTGAGGATCTGTATTGCTAAAACATCAGCTGGTTCCTTGTAAATAATTAGAATGTGGTTAATTTCACTGTTTCCACGCATGCATATTTTAGTCATGCCTACTGTATTTGGCATTAGATCTATATTAACATTTCAAAAGCAGTACTTGCGTAACAAGGGATTGCATATAACCTCTATATACAATAGCTGACAAATTAAAACATTGTATTTACATCATTTTTTTAAATCTTTTAAGCATTCATGACAAGCAAATTGTATTGTAAATTGTGCTACCCTTTAGACTACCTATACATCCCATGTTACATTATACTTCATTTTTATCAAGAATAACTTTGTGATAGGGTTACAGTAGCACTGCTGTGGTTATATTTTGTCCATTATAACCAATACAAAGCAATTCATTCAGGCTCATTATTTATTGCAAGATATAGTCATTAATTTTCCACTGTCCATTTTACAATCCATCCTATATCCCTGTAAACTATATTCTAATATGCACAGCAATACTCTGTATAACCACTTGGTGTCACCAGAATACCATACATTTAGAATGGGAGAAGAAAAGGAACACTGCCATTTTGTTTTAATTTTTATTTATAATAAATGTCACATCCTATTTCATAAAAAAAGTTTTTCCGTATAAATTGCACTTTTAGATGTCTTTCTTGTTCATCCTGTTAAGTGAAGTCACTAAACGAACTTTGACTATCTGTTTAGGAACATAATTCCCTAAATGTTTACAACTGAATTTCAATATCATACACACGCCAAGGTTTGACAGTGACAGGACCGGAAGTAAACTACGAAATGTCGGGGTTCTAGGATACTTACACATCTCCATAGAAACGCTGATATAAACAAAGGAAATACATCTTTCCAATTGCTTTCTTATATAGGCAGAACGGCTGTGTTGTTTGATACATATGGTTACTTCGGCAATGAAATGTGTAGGAAGCAAAAAAACTATTACTCAAAGAGCAAAAATTCCTTTCTTGCATTTGTGCATCTACCACAAGCACTCGTACAGCCAGATGGAGAAGAAAAATGTACACAGACACACTAAAGATTAATATTTAAGTATAAATAACACCAGAGTCAGCTCGGTATTATGCCAATGGTATTTATAAGATATCATTAGAAAGACATACGTCATACTCCGTTATGCAAAAAACACATTAAATACGCAATATCTCGGATACAGGCATATATGTCAAGTCCCATATATTTAGTTCTGTTAATAATAATATATCATGAAGACTACCTAAACATTTGGGATTCCCGATTTCTTTTAACAAACTGTGCAAAACCCCCCTATATAAATCTTTCAGCTAGAACGTGAAATCAGAACTGAAATGGGTTTGTTTGGGTTCTTTTTTTTTTACATAAAAGCAATCCCTATAGGTATATTATACTATAGATTCATAAAGTTATAAGACATACTGAATAGCAAAAGGCAGTGGAAAGAATACCAGCACTATGGAGGGGTGACTTAATATATAACATTACATATGACTTTCTTGACACAATGATCTAAATATTTTAACCATTTACTTGCAGTATCATCAACATTTACACAAAGTATTTTAAGAACTTGAGAGATAAACCTCCGGACAGAAAATCACTCTTCTAAGATGCGTTTTTTGAGAGGCTCTATTTTTACTGAAGTGGTGAAATGTAGATCATTACACAAAACAATGTAACATATCAAACAGAAGAAAAATCAGCTGTAATTAAAAAAGAAAAACTATAAATTTTAAAAGTTTTCATATTAAACCTATTTTTGAAGATTCTTTTTTCAACCATAAAAAAAAAAAAAAATGGGCAAAATAAAATCCAGCACCAGTCTATGAATCTCTGCAAAATCAGCGTTAGAGGTACCACCTATGATCATTCCCTGCCAGACTTAAGAGTTGAATAAATACATAAAATTAATGTTGGCTGTAGAGATACAGCATCTCTACGGTACTTTAGAAATCACATACGTTAGGAAAATAAGCTAGAAATGTTAACAAAATAAACTTTATTGACAAAGTGTCCAGAGCAGGTTTGATGGGGAATGTGATAGCAGGACAAGATCTAAAGCCCAGATTATAACATCAAGAATCCTCCTTCTCCTGGAACCTAGAGTGGGTGAGATAGGAAAAGTGATTAATACAAACATAGAAAAAAAGAGGATTAAAGAAAAGTTAAGAGGGCAAATATTTAACACATTTCAGACTTATGAATTAAAAGGGATTTAGTTAGTCTGCAAGTAAAAAAAAATCCACAGCACTGCTTTATATAATAGAAATAGTTGTAAAATCAAGACCGAAGGCAAAAACTGAAAGCAAATTTAGGGATTAACCTAAATAGGAAATTCCACAGTGTCACCAAGAAATAGCATGTAAATATTTAATATACAGCAAACCAATCGAAAAATATTAACACATTGATTTTATGTGAGAAAGTGGCTTTATGAACTTCTAGACATAAGTTTAACACAAGTGAAACAAATTGTGTTTTTGCCAAGAGCTTGATTAATTTTTGTTCTGTATTGGTAATTCTTTGAATGATTATTTGAAAAATTATCTAATTGGGGTTTAAATGTGTTTGTTTGTTGTAATGCTCAAAGTAGCACATATATTGCTCTTCGCACCATCACCTGCTTTAATGTGAAATTGTTCTTGAGCAGTTCTTAGACTGGAGCATTTTATATTTTCCCCAACTCCGACTACATTGGGGGCGAGAAAGCCCAGCCCCATGATCAATGCAACCATAGAAGAGGAGGTCTCCAGGTACCTGGGCAAACAACAATTTAAGTCAATAACTTCCAAGATTGTTTAATGACTGCCAGAATAAGGTTTAGATCAAGCATGTCAAATTCGCGAGTGCACCATTTCCTTCCCTGTTAATTATTTTTTATAGATGCCCCACCATGGGGGACCTGTACTAGGTCCCGCATTAATTGATTCGGGGAGTGGGGAGCTTCTTTTTAGAACACTGTTTAGTAGACATGCCCCTACTCACGGTATAGCGAGTAGGGGCATTCAGGAGATTTAAAACTCCCTTATTCAATAATACTAAGTATTATTTACTTAGTGATCGTAAATATGGCGGAAAGACCAAATTAGGTCTTTTCAGCCTTGTGAAGATAGCTACCCAATACCGTGGGAACTAGGGAGCTATCTACTAAGTGGCTGCAAGATGCAGCCACAGCATTGGAGTTTTATTCATTCAAATTAAATTCTAATCCGAACAAAAGTCAAGAATTGCGTCCTAACATGGAATGAACAAACTTTTTTTTTCTCTGTTAGGACAACATTCGGTAGTTTCGCCAGAACACATCCTGAGGGAGGGAGAGAAGAAGAAGGGTTTGGGGAAAAAGTAAGTTTGGCAAGAGAGTGCCGCTTTAATTTATATTACATTCTCCAGGATGTGATCATCAAGATTCCTATAGGGAAGCAATGTGTGCATGCATGGCAAATGCTAACACAGCAACTCTAGTGACCACCTGACAGCCACTCGAAGAATGATAAACCTGCAATATAAACATTACAGTTCCTGTAAAACTGCAACGTTTTCAGTGGCAAGGTAAAAAAAAAAAAAAAAGTCAGGGTCATGGTTCCCAGACAACTTCATTGAGATTAGATTGTCAGAGTGCCTAGAGTCTCTTTAATAAACTGCTATAATAAAATATGATTAAAAGCCTTTCAAGGATATTTTCCTTCATGGTCATCATACACACAAATAGAAAGCAAAAATTATCACATGCAATGTCTATAAATGCATTGATAATACAGTATAAGCTCTTCATGGTCAGAAAACATAAGAAATTGACCAATTTGTACTCTTACCGGCACTGGGTGCATGTATAGAATACAGTCTGTCCTTCATCAGCAGATCGCATCTGTCTTGTGTGATAAACCATCTTATCAAATCCACAGCGTGAGCATCGCCTGTCAATCTGAGAGAAGGGGGGGAGCGGAAACAAACAAACAAATTAATTTTGAACTAAACTACATATAAAAGATAATAAAACTGATCTACCACAGGATAGTAAGTAAAAAAAATAAATAAATATATATAACCTGACATCAGATAGAAAGATATTGTGCAGACTACTCCGTGCTTACCAGGGGTCCATTTAACGCTCCAGTGTCATCAGACTCGTTCGATAATGCAATGGTGTCAAGCTTGTTAATTATAACAGATGTCTGAACACATTTCCCAAGGAATTCTGCAAAATAGAGTCTATGTTACATTCAACAGCAATATGGCCCTGGCTAAATAATTAAAATATTTAATATTATAGGACAACTTAAGGTTTCACCATAGAACAAGAATAATAAGTGGTGAACATAATTGAGAAATTAACATAAAAAGAACCATATTTTATAGACACCGGCTAATATATCAATCTGTCCTGACCTGTTACTTGTGTACGGTGTGAGCAACGACGACAAGTTACTGTGTCCTGGTCACCAGGGGGTGGCAACACTGAGCCACAGTCTGAGCAGAAATCAGATTCTGATGAGAAGCATGCAGTAGAAGCATCCATTCTGAGGAAAAACAATGACAGATCTATCAATACTAAAGAATCACTGTAGCATTTTCTGGTCTAAACGTGTATCTTTCGTGGGTGGGGGAATGGCCAGACATGTCTGTGTAGAGCTCCATATTACTGCAGAATAAGTTAGCGCTTTATAAATGCCAGTAATAATAACAAAAAACCTAGAATAGCCCTTTTGCCATGATATTTGCGATCTTTTGCTGAGCAGATAACACCTTATAGCCCCCTACAGAGAGATGGGTTGAAAATGCCGAAAATTAGCTCACTGGAAAGGCTCTCACCTGCTTGATATACATTTGTCATTTGACAGGCCACTAATGAAGTCCCAAATTAAAGGGACACTCTAGGCACCCAGACCCCTTCTGCCCATTGGAGTGGTCTGGGTGCCAACTCCCATCACCATTAACCCTGCACGTGTAATTATTGCATTTTTTTTATAAAATTGCAATAAGTTCCTTGCAGGGTTAAATCCCTGCAAGGAACTTATCAGACCTCCTGTCTACCCCATACAGGGGAGGACCGGGACCCCAGGAGCCCCCCATGTCCGTGGCAAGAGGATGCTGGCCTTTCAACCGGCCTGGGGCGGGAGGGATGCTCAACGGCGCCACCTGAGTGCTGCTGCCTCCCTAGCCCTCGATGTACAGGACTTTCGATTCCCATCCTCAGGCATAGGCTGAACACAGACTAGCTGGTCGCAGCCGTACCACCACTGTGGGACTAACCACTAACTACAAACAGCAGCTGCCATTGATGGGACTCGCACACATCACCCACTAATGACAGCCTAACTGAATTCCCTATATGCATACAATCAGCGGCTGCCTGTTTACGGTTTATTCAACTTATTCGGTGGTCATGTTAACGTTTTGTTTATGGTTATGTTACTCAAGCTGGCATAGCTACTCAGAAGGGCTTCCTAGGAAATCTAGTCCAGCATGGTCGTATAGTTAAGCAGGAGCGGTCAGGCTGTTTCCCACTACAAGCATGATACTAAGCACAGTTATTTTCTTTGACTAAGCTTGTCAATATTGAGGGTAATCCCTATCAGTGCATACGAAATGCAATCGCTATAACATAATTTGTTTCATTATCACTCCAACGCACTGTATAGTTTTCATCACTGTTTTTCCATGTTATTTACAAAAATAGTGACAATCTTAATCTCAACCTCGCTGTATCTTTTTTCACTTAAAAATGTCGCTCTTTTTCACTTAAAAATGTCGCTGTGAGCTTGTTAACTAACCTATGCACTACAAAAATAAAGAATTAAAAAAACAAAAACAAAAAACCCTATTACCTCACTAATCAATATATTAATTATAACAAAGCATTGGGGACTTATTGGGCATGGTCAACAATCTGAATTCAATACTTTATCATTAAAAAGCATTCAAATATTTTAGAAATACAGAATGTTAGTGCCTCCAGTGGCTGTCCAAATGACTTCAACTAGAGGAATAATGACAAAGGTAAACATTGCAGTTTATCACTAACAGTAATGTTTAAATTTGTAAGGCTGGTGAGACAAAACTATTACATTAAAGGAACACTCCATAAGCACTACACTATAATGATACAGTATCTGTGTTAACACCCAACTGTATCTTAATGTATGACCCTAAATGGAATATCTTTCTCCTCCACGTGTATATATAATTACTTGTGTAATCGTGGGCAAGTACTAATCATTAGTAATATGTGCTAACATTCTGCAACCCCACACTGTACTTGCTGCAACTTTGCTTATTTCGTCCGGTTAATATGAATGTGTGAAAGCAGCAAACATGACATGTCACAATACAAATGGACATTAAACACTCACCTTGCTCAGTACACATTCACAAATCCTGCCTTCCACATGGACCAGAGAAACCATAGAGGATTCGAAGTTACAATAAACACAGTCCATGTCACAGCGCCCTCTGCTGTCAATGTTCTAATCTACATCCCCATATTTACAAAACAAGTATATTGACTATGCAAAGAACAATCGCTAAGTGTACACTGTTATAGATTTTTTTTTTACTTCAAGTAGCCTTAATGACAGTTAGCTGACCAGGGGAATATTTGTAATTTGGCTTAAAATTAAAATTTCACTTGGAATTCTAACAATTCACATTATACAGAGTTATTAATTAAAGTCTGAATTTTAATTAAATCTGAATGGCAAAACTTGGCCTAAAATGTCCAAACTATTACTTTAGTTCTTTCAATCCGTGCCCAACAGAATGAAAAAAAAAAAAAAACAACATAACTACCCTTAAAACAAAATGACAAAGTGGCAATCCCAGGTGGATAAGATGTATGAAAAAATGGCAAACAATATGTATCTTTTTTAAAGTTATTCAATTTATAATACATATAAATCTGATGTCAGCTTAATCCTGACATTTGCCTTTGAGAAACCAAAGGAAGGCCTAAGTTATGCAAGTGACACTGTGTACACAAATAGTGACTTTGTAGGGCCCCCTCCCAAAAATAAAAATAGTTCAGATGGGAATGTGTGGAGTGATCTTGTGTGGGCAAAATGGTCTGACAGAAAAATTGTGCTCGCGCAGTGTACTAATAATCTTTATTTCAATAATGACAGGAGGCGAGTATTTTGCATTAATTTTCTTTACTAACTCCATAGCAGCAAAGAAAACACAGTTGAAATAAAGAACCAATCAGAGCGGGTCAGAGTATATATAAGTCTAAGCATGTCCAATCACTTCCTCCTGACTAATGCGCCATCACAAATTCATAATGTAACAAATAACATGTCCGATCCAACTTGATCCAACTTGAAAACCGATAATGGAATTGAGTTTTCCCAGTTATCCATAAGACTTGTTAAACTGAAAGAAAAGAGAGACTAGTATCAGTGATACGGAACCGACCGTATGAAACATATGTCTATGAGTATATATATAAACCCTTATAACGACTTAATCTGTGACTAACCATAAAATGTTATATACAGAGTCAATCCACATTGTTATAAACATCAGCAATTTTAACGCTTAAGTAGCAGGGCGAATGCGGCATTGGACGACGGACGGAACTAGAATGTCCGAAACGTTGATTTGTGGGACCAGTCCGCCACTTGTAATATGTCTGACAGGAATATGCCCGCCAGAAAAGCCGATGATGCCGCTGTCCCTCGCACGGAGTGCACGCCAAATTACAGGTCTTACCACATAGGTAGAGGAGCCATCTGATCTGTCTGGCCAGTGTGGTGACCGAAACTGGACCGTGAGGGTTAACATATGACACCAATAGCTGTCGGGCTATTGGTGGGCATAACGCCTCTGTTGTCGCTACATATGCCCGCAAAGCCTTGACCACACAAAGTTGGGGGTCCAAGGTGAAGAACGAATAGAAGACCGTTGACGAGTCGGATTTAGTCCGCCATGAAATATGGAATGTGACTTCTTCCGGATCGATAGTAAAGGCATCTTTATCGAACGCCCGAACGTCCGAGACTCGACAAAACGAAACCAGGCACAACAGGAAGGTGAACTTGGCCGTCAGTTTAAGGATAGTAGCTCGTTAGGGGGCCACCCACTCAGGAATCGGAGTACAACGTCCACATCCCATAGATGTTGGTATTTAGGTGCTGGAGGTCGTCTCAGTTTGATGCCCCGTAGTAGTCGACAGATCAGAGAGTCCTGTCCGACCGCTCTTCCTTGGGACGGTAGATGGGCTGCCGATATAGCAGACCTGATGACGTTACGAGTGCGATATGACTTAGCTTCCTCGAATATTGACGAGAGGAAATTCATGATATCAGAAACAGGGGCTGTAAAGGGATCCAGGTCCCGTCCCATGCACCAACTGGTCCAAGATCGCCATGCAGATAAGTAGCTCTTTCGTGTTCCAGGGGCCCAGGAGTCCCATAGTAGATCCTTAGTCGTTGTCGATAAGTCGTTGGTACACCATGCTTCCCTGAAAGAGTCCAGGCTACCAAGGATAGGCGTCCGTCCAGTAGCATAGGATGTGGGTTCCCCACTGGGTCCCTGAGTAGGGTGGAGTCGTTCGGCAGCAGAATTGGGTCCTCACAGGACATCTCGAGGAGGTCTGGGAACCAGGGTTGGCTCGGCCAGAGGGGCGTCAGGAGAGTTAACTTCACTACTCGTCTCCGGATGTGGTGGAGAACTCTCGCAATCATAGCGAATAGGGGAAAGTCATAAGCCCCTTGTGTTGGCCAGTGTTGGGTGAAAGCATCCACCGCCGCGCAATCCAGGTCTGGGATCCAGCTGTAAAACTGTGGTAATTGATTATTGTTGCGTGAGGCAAACAGATCCAGCAGGAAGGGTCCTTTCCGTTCGTTCAGATAGGCGAATATCTGCGGGTTCAATTGCCAGTCACTGGCGTCTCTCCAGTGCCGGGAGTACCAATCTGCGGTAAGGTTTGACTCCCCTGGTAAATGTTGCATGGGAGGCAGTAGTCAGAGATTTATTTCGTCAAATTCCCCAGTGTTTGTGAGCGAGTCCCTCCCAAGTGGTTGATGTACCCTACTGCAGATATGTTATCCATCCGTAGAAGTATACAACAATTGGATTGTCCTTTCGCTAGGCTGCGTATAGCAAATGACCCCCCTAGTAGTTCCAGGCAGTTGATATGCATAGAGAGGTCCTGGGTTGTCCATGTTCCTCCCGTGGATGCTTCCCAATCCATGGCGCCCCATCCCAGTCGGCTCGCGTCCGATTCCAGCACAAAGTCCGGGTGGTTGCCGAAGATGGCCCGACCATTCCATGCTTGCATGCAGTTGAACCACCATTTAAGTCGCACTTCCTCCGTCAACGGAACTGGTTGGTTGTACATGGGGTTCCATCGAAGGAAGCAGGCACGGTAATGCAGGGGGCCTGGAAATATGGCTTGTATTGATGAGGAGAGTAGGCCAATGATCCGTGCCAGTTGACTGAGCAGAATGGAGTTGAGCTTTAGTACTCTTCGGATCTCTTTCCTGATGGCCGTCACTTTGGTAGAAGGGAGGTGGAGTGTGCAAGACCTGGAGTCTATCTCGAAGCCCAGGAATTGAATTTTTCGCATGGGGGTCATTGCGGACTTGGCCCTGTTGACGATGAAACCCAGGGACTCCAACAATTGTACCGTATAGTCGGTATGTTGTACGGCCAGTTCTCTCGTTCTGCAGAATAAGAGTATGTAGTCCAGGTAAATTATACATCTGATCCCACGAGTTCCGAGGTGTGTTACCACTGGTTTCAACATTTTCGTGAAGCACCATGGTGCGGAGCTTAGCCCGAAAGGGAGGCAAGTGAATTGCCATGGGAAACCGTGCCATAGGAACCGAAGGAAGGGTCGGCTGTCTTTGTGAATTGGGATCGACAGGTATGTGTCCTTGAGATCTAGGCGCGTAAACCAGTCCCCCTCTTGAAGGAGGTCCCTTAGTAAGTGTATGCCTTCCATTTTGAAGTGGCGGTAGGTCACGTGGGCGTTCAGATCTCTTAAATTTATCACCAGTCTGAAATCCCCGGTTTTCTTGCGGACGAGGAACATGTTGCTGAAGAAGCCTCCTTGTTCACGCACGGGTTGTATAGCGCCCTTCATGCGTAGCTCACGGAGCTCCACTTCTATGAGATAAGCGTCCGAAGCTGAGAGGCATAAGGGACGAGGAGGGTACCTCTGTACTGGGAACGTTCGTAATTCGATGTGGTACCCGTTGACCGTCTGTAGCACCCAACCATCTGTGGATAGTTTTGCCCAGTTCTGGGAAAAAAGAGAAACACGGCCTGCAGTCATGGTTAGTTGAGACATTGATAAGTGTTGGTCTCTTACCTGTGGGGAATCTTCCACATCCTCTGTCTGTGCCCCTTTGGTAGTAGGGGTAGTGTTGTCTAGATCCAGTGTCCTGGTAAGTTTGTTGCAAGTAAAACTGCTGTGGGTGTCCCATACGGGGGCCTGATGGCCAGAATCGGCTGGTGGCACGGCCCTGTTGCCGACCAGCCCTGGAAAAAACACCCCTTAAAGGGTTACCTCTGAAGACCTTGCACATGGATGTGCGGGCTCTGTTCAGCGAGGTGAATACGTTAACGTGCTTTTTAAGCTCTTTCATAAAGGCCTCACCAAAAAGTTTACCCTGTGCCTGTGGGCCCAATTCTTTTACCCCCAGATCGGCCAGTTTGGGGTCTATGCGGAAGAGTGCTGCACGGCGCCGCTCTGTTGAGAGGGCCGCATTGGTATTCCCGAGAAAGCAGAAACCCCTCTGGGTCCATTCTTGGATATCATGTGCCCATTCACGCACCATGTCCGCAGTAAATTAGTCTGGTCTGGCATAAGCGTCAATTGCCAGGTACATCACACGGGCCATTGGCCCCATCGCGTCCAGGAGCTTGTCCTGTGCCCCTTTAAAGCTTCTCTCGACCCCTCTGCGCAGGTCGCGACCCACTCGCTCCATAAAGGCCAGCGTTGGTCGAACTCTTGCGTGAAACCACCTTGTCTGGCTGGGATGGCCCTCCGCCCTCATCTGTTTGCGGACGCGTTTCTTCAGGGACTTGCGGATCCAAAAGTGCATAAACCTGAGGAGGTGTTCAGGCGGGGCCGCCGTATGTTCCTGAGGTCAAACATCCTCTGCCCCGTGGCATCCAAGAATATCTCCTGTTCCTGCGTAGCAGCTGTAACGGATGACTCCGCATCTCCTTTACACTGGGACTCACCCATGAAAGGGTTCCTGACGTAGGCGTTGGAGCCCCAATCGCCTTCGTCAGAGTCAGAGACCTCTGCCTGCCACTCATCCAGGATGGAGATAGAGTGGGGCATATCTTTGTCCTCATCCGAGGAAATCTCCCGAGTGTATGTGGGGGCTGTGGTCATAGGGCGCTTACTGCGCTTCAGCGGCACCTTGCCTTTGTTGGCGGCCTTTTTGGACTCACCCTTCCAGTTGTCATTTCGCCGGGCGTTGTCTCTCCTTAGAGGGGTCATCTGACTCATCCGAGTCTTCCCTGGTATGGGAATGTTTGCCAAATGGCTTGTTAGTAACAGAGGCCGTTGGTAACACCTTCGCCATAGCCTTCTCCAAGGTCGCAGCCACCGCTGCGTTGATCATGGCCTGAAGGTCAATCGGGTTTTGTGTGTCCTCTATAATTCGGGCACTAACAGGCACAGGTATGAGAGGTGATAGGACCGTGTGGCAGGGACTTAGACAGGACGCAGGCCGTATAATGCTTGATGCCCATTGGCGTGTAAAGAAGACTCTGTAACACTGGGGCTCACCCAGGAGATCGGAACTGCTTCAACAGATTCCGTTAGGCAGCACTCAGAGATTTACCCGAATGGGTGCTCACCCCTTGCCAGACTACTAGGGTATACCTAACTGGCAGTCCCACTCCCCAGGGGTAACAACACCAACCTGTACAGGTCCCAATAGGAAAACTGAAAATTTACCTCTGGAATTGGTTTGAAAAACCGTCAAAACGAGAGCCTTGTCTTGCTGAGAGTGATACTCCGCCAAAAACTACACCAACAAAATGGCTGCCGTGGGTCTCGCGAGAGACCCAGGCTAGCTGACAGGAAAAAGTCCACAAAAGGCATTCGAGGGCAAAGGGACGAAAGACAGGGATTGATTGAAGCGTTCCGCAGAAAGTTAACGAACGGCCGTTCATTTTGACGAACAAAGTGACGAAGTTTCAACTGTTTTTTCTTTGCTGCTATGGAGTTAGTAAAGAAAGTTAATGCAAAACATGAAGCCTCCTGTCATGTTGTAAAATTGCATGGTTATTCACTAAAGTGAGAATTCAAAGTGAATTTCAAATTTGTTGTGAATATAGAAGTCTCTAAGTCAGCTATGCTTTCATTTCAGCTACTCTGGCCTAAATTTGAAGAGCACTTTGAATCCTCGCTTTTCTGTGTATTTTGTTCATATGATTTCCCTCATATTTCTTTGCTGCTGAGGGAAATAAAGAAAAAGTTAAGCATAATAGGAGCCTCTGTATCTTGAATAAAATCTTGATAATAGGGATAGAAGGACAGGGGCCTGAATATGGGAGTGTCCAACCAAATCTGGGAATATATTCTAGACTAGTGTCAAGAACTTGCAATGCTTGACAGCACATCTGGAGACCTGGAGACCTAAGATGTGCATAGAGGGTGCGCCAGGTGCGATTCAAAGTATGTCTGAATTCCATTTAGAGCAGGCCTGTCCAAACTGCGGCCCCCCAGATGTTGCCAAACTACAACTCCCATGATTCTTTCAATGAAACAGATAGCCAGGGAATTATGGGAGTTGTAGTTCAGCAACATCTGGGGGGCCGCAGGTTGGACAGCCCTGATTTAGAGCATAGAGAATCAGATATTTTTCATACATGCATTTTACCATTCTAAGGCAAGTTTAGAAAGTTTTGCTTACTTATTTTTTTTCTTCAAAAATACAAAAGTTGAGACTCAATCCTCAAAATACAACAAACACAAAAAATCATCTTTATGTGAACAAGCCTATAAAAAGGAGGGAAATTCAAATACACTTCATCTACAGGGAGTGCAGAATTATTAGGCAAATGAGTATTTTGACCACATCATCCTCTTTATGCATGTTGTCTTACTCCAAGCTGTATAGGCTCGAAAGCCTACTACCAATTAAGCATATTAGGTGATGTGCATCTCTGTAATGTGAAGGGGTGTGGTCTAATGACATCAACACCCTATATCAGGTGTGCATAATTATTAGGAAACTTCCTTTCCTTTGGCAAAATGGGTCAAAAGAAGGACTTGACAGGCTCAGAAAAGTCAAAAATAGTGAGATATCTTGCAGAGGGATGCAGCACTCTTAAAATTGCAAAGCTTCTGAAGCGTGATCATCGAACAATCAAGCGTTTCATTCAAAATAGTCAACAGGGTCGCAAGAAGCGTGTGGAAAAACCAAGGCGCAAAATAACTGCCATTGAACTGAGAAAAGTCAAGCGTGCAGCTGCCAAGATGCCACTTGCCACCAGTTTGGCCATATTTCAGAGCTGCAACATCACTGGAGTGCCCAAAAGCACAAGGTGTGCAATACTCAGAGACATGGGCAAGGTAAGAAAGGCTGAAAGACGACCACCACTGAACAAGACACACGAGCTGAAACATCAAGACTGGGCCAAGAAATATCTCAAGACTGATTTTTCTAAGGTTTTATGGACTGATGAAATGAGAGTGATGGATGGGCCCGTGGCTGGATTGGTAAAGGGCAGAGAGCTCCAGTCCGACTCAGACGCCAGCAAGGTGGAGGTGGAGTACTGGTTTGGGCTGGTATCATCAAAGATGAGCTTGTGGGGCCTTTTCGGGTTGAGGATGGGAGTCAAGCTCAACTCCCAGTCCTACTGCCAGTTTCTGGAAGACACCTTCTTCAAGCAGTGGTACAGGAAGAAGTCTGCATCCTTCAAGAAAAACATGATTTTCATGCAGGACAATGCTCCATCACACGCGTCCAAGTACTCCACAGCGTGGCTGGTATAAAAGAAGAAAATCTAATGACATGGCCTCCTTGTTCACCTGATCTGAACCCCATTGAGAACCTGTGGTCCATCATCAAATGTGAGATTTACAAGGAGGGAAAACAGTACACCTCTCTGAACAGTGTCTGGGA
Source organism: Pelobates fuscus (assembly GCF_036172605.1). Lineage (NCBI taxonomy): Eukaryota > Metazoa > Chordata > Amphibia > Anura > Pelobatidae > Pelobates > Pelobates fuscus. The sequence goes on along the minus strand of NC_086319.1, from coordinate 252,503,930 downwards.
GGCTGTGGTCGCTTCTGCACGCAATGTTGATGGTGAACAGATCAAAACACTGACAGAATCCATGGATGGCAGGCTTTTGAGTGTCCTTGCAAAGAAAGGTGGCTATATTGGTCACTGATTTGTTTTTGTTTTGTTTTTGAATGTCAGAAATGTATATTTGTGAATGTTGAGATGTTATATTGGTTTCACTGGTAAAAATAAATAATTGAAATGGGTATATATTTGTTTTTTGTTAAGTTGCCTAATAATTATGCACAGTAATAGTCACCTGCACACACAGATATCCCCCTAAAATAGCTAAAACTAAAAACAAACTAAAAACTACTTCCAAAATATTAAGCTTTGATATTAATGAGTTTTTTGGGTTCATTGAGAACATGGTTGTTGTTCAATAATAAAATTAATCTTCAAAAATACAACTTGCCTAATAATTCTGCACTCCCTGTACATGCTAGCAAAAGATAGACTGGTGCCTACTAATATCATGCTACACAACTATTGTTGCCAGAGGTGTAACTAGAAACCACTGGGCCCCGGAGCAATAATTGCCCTGGGGCCTCCATGTGTCTCATTCCCTATCACCCAGCCCCTACATTTGTCTCATTAAGTCCCCCCCACCCATGTGTATTATTCCCTTCCACTCCCCTTCCCCTCCATATGTATTATTAAGTCGTCCCCCAGCCCCTCAATGTGTCTCATTAAGTCCCCCTCCCGGCCCTCCATGTATTATTTCCTTCCAGGCCCTCCATGTGTCTCATTCCCTTCCAGCCCCAGCCCCACCATGTGTCTCATTCCCTTCCACCCTAGCCCCTCCATGTGTATTATTCCCTTCCACCCCCTATCCCCTACATGTGTTTCATTAAGCCTCCCCCCCCCGTCCCTCCATGCTCTCTCAGTGAGCGCTTTCTGTCAGACCTAATCCGCTCAGCCACACTACACACAGCTGCAGTAGGGGAGCAGCACAGCACTCTCCTCCTGCTGGTTACCTGTCAACCTCGGGTCCCAGTTTGGTGCGGCCATGCACTGGTCCTGAAGTTACGGTAGCCCAGGGTCGTAGTAGTCGCAACTGCGGACGTGCATCCTGGAGTGTTGCCAGCATGTTACCCTAGACCAGGGTTAGGCAACCCTTTAGAAGTACTCTTGTGGTGTGCCGGTTTTAAACTGAGGTGTATATGTTTTTATTTATGGGTGCTGCAGTTGCTTTGTAACATTGTATTTGTGTGTATTTGGCCTATTATATTGTATATGTTTGTGAGTAGTTTGTGGTATTGTGTATGATACCTATGAATGTGAGCAATATATAGTGGCTGCTTGTGCAATTGTGTGTGGATGATATATCACATTGTGTGTTGGTGGTGTGTGTATGTGTGGGGCTGCTTGGGGTGTTGTTTGTGAGAGTCTGCTTGTTGGGTTGTGTGTGTATGTGTATTGTCAAAGCTGTTATGTTTGTGGGGCATGTGTTGTGTATTTGTGTGTGGGCTGTTTGTATTATTTGTTTGAGTGTGGCAGTGTGGGTGGCTTTCCTGGAGTTCAGTTGGGACAGGGCTGGCCAGGCACAGGTCAATGGCAGAAGCTGCGATAACTGATGCATGCTGCTCTACTCTAGTGCAGATTCCTGTTAACAAGTTTAAGTCATCTCAGATCACTTCCTGAAAAGGTTGCGATGTGTAAATTGAGGATTGTCTCTCACCACCTGCAATCACCGCTCAGGTTGCATTAGCAGATATCTGAAGTCCTACTTGGACTCCTGATAGACCATAGCCTGTTTGGCTCTGGCAGTCTTGAGTGTCATGCAAAGGCACCTCAAATACCATTCATGGCATATGTGCCATATTTTGCCTATCCCTGTTCTAGACCATAGTTGTTGATGGAGTGGGAGGGGTTTGTGGGTCAAAGGCTCCAGATGTGATGCTCTTTAGACCCCAATCATTACAGTTGGTGGAGGAGGGTGTCAGGATCCCGCGAGCGGCTGCGAGGGGAGGCTGCAGTCCTCTCGCGGCACTCACCCTCCACCGTCCGCGGTCCCCTTCCTGGTGTGCGCTCGGCGTGCGGCATCCTCCCAGCCACGGATGCCGCCCGTGTCTCCCTTTATGTCTCCCAGCGGCAGCATACATGGTGCTGCACGCTGGGAGCCCGCCCATTTTAATAAACGCCGGGGTCAGCCACTTGACCCGGCGTTAAAGGCACAGTGCCTCAATCACAGTGGGAGGTCTAGATATCTCCCACGTGTGATTGTTAATTCTGATTGGAAATTATCCAATCAGAATTAACCTATGGATTTAAATACTTACCTTTCCTGTTCCTCTCTGCCCTGTTGTGGTCTTTGCTCGCTAGTATTGCTACTGAACTTGTGTTTCTGGTTACGTACTCTCTGGCTTGTTTATCCGACATGTGACTTTCTCCTACTCTTTGACCTCGGCTTGTTTCTCGTTATTCTGTCTTCTGGTTCCCCTTACTCAGCTTGTCTCCTGACTATTCTTTGTGTGCTTAGCCCGGCCACTCTAAGGTCCGGTACTGCACCTTTTCTGTGTGTGTGTTAGCGTGTTTGGTTCCCGGAATCGTGACAGAGGGAGGATATCAGCTCTTTTATTTTTAATTTTACACCAGGCAGGTACTTCTTAAATCAGCTACCTGTTATTAGAAGAAAACGATCAATAGTATAGTCCTTTGTCAGCCTACGTAGGTGTAAGGCATCATGTCCTCAGATAATTGTCGTAAGGGGTGCTGCACACCCCTCTATTAGTAAGGCAGTGTGACAGAATTGCATTGAATATATGGTTGTGCAGCATGTGCATCAGCAGCACACTGTTAATTTTTAGAGAGGAGGGCAAATAAAGAAAGGTGGGGGTATGTCATGAAACCTCCCAACCTCTTTGATCAAGTAAGGGTATCAAGTTTGCCTTTTGGTTCAAGCCCCAGATATTTCTGATATCCAGCAACACCCCTGTCCTCTACACAATTTGTAACATCGATGGACAGGGACTTCCTGTCATTTGTTGCATGTATATGCACTGAAGTTCCTGATTAACGGGTCACTTGATATCCTACCTGCAGCATACAAATGCTAACAACTATAGAGCAACACTTTTCTTGTGCCTTCCATCGTGTATAAGGCTTATGCGTCCAGAATAACATGCTAGATCTGACAACTCTACACAAAACCCACACATGAAATGGGCTACTAGAACTCAGCAATGATGCTAGTAGACTAGAGATGGGTATCAACTAATCCGCTATAGTCAGGATCTCTATGCTATTCCTGTTAATGGGCTATAATGAAGATTCTTCCTAACTACTAAATCTTTGGGTACTTAGGCATTCCTGTAAAAAAAGTTTACAAGAATAACAGTGGATAGCATGATGCTATACTTCAAAAGGAAGTTCACTTAGCGCTGCAGGGCTATACGAATTTTGTGTCCATGTACTAGCCCATCTGTAGCCCAATTATACAATCATAGGGGCACCATCAGTAAGCATACCGGCCCTTATCTATATAGCGCCTCTCATCACCTCCCTCCCGCTCCCCCCCCCCCCACCCCTCTTAAGTTCCGGGGTTAAGGAGCAAACTACCATCACTCTGGTACACAACTCATCGTGCCTCTGGCATGCTCACCAGCCTATTTCACTTTTAGCAGGTCCTTACTGGCCCTAGATTGAGAGCTCTACAAGCGTATATTAATACACAGGCTCATTAATGGTTCACGCTCATATTTCCTTCAGGAGCAGGATAACAGCCCATCACCACACTCACATGACCTTACCAGGTATCCCTCCAATAGAGGCAACCCTCTTGCAATTAAAATATTAACAGTCAGACGCTGAGGGCCTGGCTATCAGAGCACATATTTATTTGTTTGATTATTTTATTTATAAAAAAGTGTTACATGAATCTACTATGCCTAAAATACTCAACCTGTTCATGTACAAATATTACTATCTCTATGTAGACATGTTCACTAGCCTGCTTGCTATATCTTTGTTACCACACAAAATGCAGCACATCTTGCTCTAATATGCTTATATATTGTCATTTTATCTCCTGTCATATGTCATTACAAAAGCTTGTACTTATCACTGCACGACTAAAATAAAATAAAGAATTAAAAAAAAAAGTCTACAAGGTTATTCACTGAAGTAAGAATTCAAAGAGAATTTCAAATTTAAGGCTAGAACAGCCAAATTGAAAGCATAGATGACAGATAATTTTTCCAGTTCGTCTATTTTGACCTTAAATTTTTATTTCACTTTGAATTTTCCCTGTAGTGAATAACCCTTATAAATATATTGTAAAATTTGATGCAACTTCACTGCCTGACAGGGAAGGTTCTGTAGGCTATTAAAAATGTTGCTTTGTTGCTGTAAGCATGATACCGGAGAAACTGACGGAAGCCAAGCACAGAGAGATGGACACAGGTTTCTTCAGGAAGGAAGAGATTCTTTATTGGATCACCGATCGGGACTCAGAGGGACTAGCGTCACCAAAATACAGCAAAGTCTGAGTACTGAATACATAGAGTACATTCCTTATATAGCACTGTAGCTCCTCCCACAATTAACTACACCCACACATACCCTTAACCTATTTAATGAATAGAGTCTAAACTCATCCATCCGGTCTAACCACGTGGCTCATCTGATACAAAGGAGAGGGACGCGTAATTCCAGTTCTTACCTTCCTGCACCTGGTCAGTACAGTGATGACAGTATCTTAGCTACGTGTAATTAACTAACTGATACTACAAACACATATACATACATATGCCTTGTGGCAATCTTAGCCTGCTAAACTTGTATTTTACTGGAATTACATCACATTCCCCCCTTTGATGCCTCTGATATTTCACAATTACTTGAGGCATCACTTAACCTTGGTTTGCATATACCTCAGGTTACCATGAACCAGACCAGACTTATCTTATGATGTGAATCTTCAACATTCATCTTCTTGCATTGGTTCTCCCTGATCTAGAGCCTTATACTTATATATCGCCATTATCTGTGCAGCAGCCTTCCTCTCTGCTATACTTCCTATCAGGCTTTGCACAGACCTAACTACTAAGGGTATAAGACACGGTAGGAGTAGACACAACAGTAAAATCAGTAGGACTCCACCTACCACTGCCTTAAGCCCTCCAAACCACTCATACCAGCTACCAAACCAACTACTTGGATTGTACCCTTTCCATACCTGAGTAGGCACATGCGCTAGTTTAACCATATGGCTAGTAAGCTCAGCTATTGCTTGCCCTTCGTCATCTATTTGAAGACAGCAATTACTTAGGTTAAACTTCCCACATACACCTCCCTCTACTGCCAAAAGGTAATCCAAGGCTAATCTATTTTGGTAGACTGCTGTCCTCATCCTGGTGTTATGCTTCGCTAGAAGATTGAGCGCTTGTGATGTCTCATTTGTGATAATCTCAACCACCGCCTGTAATCTTATAATACGGTTGAGCATATAAATAGGGGTTCTATAACCAAAGGTACCATCCTCAGCCCACGTGGCTGGCCCATAGTAATCTATAATACGCTGGGGAGGCCATTCATCATCTTCCCAGGCGCCTATCTCTATGGGTCCCCTTTTCTTCCTATGATTCACATCATACACTTTAACACCTAAAGTCTCACCTGTTTCAATCGGTAACAAGAAGAAGGATGGTTTGAGCATACCCAACACACATGCCCCTTCCCAGTCCTGTGGCAGCTCCGAATAGGCTTTCTTACCACAGATCCAGTACAAATTTGCTGGGGCTCTCCAAGTAGATGTGATGGATAGATCAAACCACACATCCTTTAAATTGGCATATCTAGCAAACGGGTTAGATGGTTCTGAGACATTTGAAGCCGACCACCAAGTTGTATTCTTTGTATCATCATCATAAGCTTTTTGCCCTAGACAAGTTAATTCTCCTACAGAAGTATTATACATTATTCCTTTCCTTGCTATGCAAACATAACCTATGATGGAGGTCTTTAATCTCCACTCAGATTTACCTCTAACACTCATATGATAATCGGCTTGTGTAGATATTAATTGGTCAACTGCCTCAGAACCGGACATTACCTCCTTTGCTTCCCAAGGCCATTGGTCTCCCATGTTAGTACCTCCACACACATAGCAGTTGGTAACATTAAGACTACCGGCAATACTTTCAGCTAAATCGATGAACAGGTTTTTAGCATTATGGGGGATCTTATTATCTATACTCATCTCTTCGTAAAAGGAATGGTATACTTGATGAGTCTGGGAGGATACCGTATCAGTCTCTATTCCTATAAACAATAATGTCCCAGGATCTAAACCCGTCCCGTATATTTGAAACCCAAATAAATTTCCATACTTATCTAAGAACTTGTCGGGGTTATTAATGAGTATATGGACTGGGTTGCATTCCATAGACTTACAATAAGGGCTAGTCGGCAACTTAGTCACTATCATGTCTTTGTCTACTGTCTGTCCCCAAGTTGCCCACCCCACACAAGACCAATATGGGCAAAAGTTATAATCTCTATTTGGGCATCTAGGACTTACATATTTATTTTTGCTACTGGGACAAATATATTTATCGTTAGACCCATACGTCCTCTCCCATCTAAGATCCCCACATACATTCCACGGCTTTCTACCACTCGATATCGCTTTACACGCATCAAATAGCAGAACACCCGAAGAATGTACGGATTCTAACACCGTTTTATTAATTAGGGTCCCCTGAGGATCTCCATTCCTGAGAGTCAACCAAATTGTACGAGGCTGATACTCCGGACTGAAGCACTTAGGTTCTCCTACTCCTAAATGGCACACACTATAATCTATATTTAAGTATCTACATCTCGATACATCTCCTTTACATTCGTATTGTGAATGCCAAATTAGGGTTTGGGAAATATGGTTACCTGTTCTCGTAGTCTTAATGCATACCTCACAGCTAGGAGTGTCGGTACCTCTACCTTCCTGAATATAAAAACACATATAAATAAACACTATCAAAAGCACATCTTTCGCCGTCATCCTCAGTCTTCGTCCGTGCGATGGCGCCTCAGCTTCCAGGATGTGAGGGGCTGCAGGGAATGGAGTTCTGCTCATCTTCACAGGTGTCCCTTCGAGACTTTCCTGGCTTATACACTATGTGATGGTAAGCGGACAGGCTTTATTATGGCCTTCTCACTCACACCTGTAACAATAAAATTTGTAATCCACAATAATTCCTCGTTACTCCGACTGAGTAGTGCGTTTTAACCGGATCTTGCAGGGATTCTCTGGATCTGCTGTAACTTGCCAAGAATCGACTGCTGCTGGTTTAACCCTGGAGTGATGTATCCACGGAGTCACTTCTGCTACTTTTATTGCTGTAGGGGTAGACAAAAGAACAACATAAGGACCTCTCCACTTGGGCCCTAACGGTACATTATTCCACTCTTTAATCCACACTTGATCTCCTGGATGATAACTATGAACAGGGGGATAAATATTCACAGGTAATCTATCTTGTACCCATTTCTGTACCTCCTCCATAGTCTTACCCAACTCTACAACCTGCTGCCGGGTAATTCCTTCTCCCAACTGACTCAAGTCCCCCCTTAAGTTACCAAGTACGGGAGGTGGTCGCCCATACATGATTTCAAAAGGAGAGAGGCCCATCCTTCTGGTAGGGGTACTGCGGATTCGCAATAAAGCTATGGGTAAGAGAACGTTCCACTTAAGTTGGGTTTCCTGACACATTTTAGCCAACTGGTTCTTTATAGTTCTATTCATTCTCTCTACCTTACCAGAACTCTGGGGTCTATATGCAGTATGAAGCCTCCACTTTATACCAAGCATATGAGTCAGTTGTTGTAGGCACTGGTGAACAAAAGCTGGACCATTGTCCGATCCTATAGAACAGGGTAGTCCATATCGGGGTATTATTTCTCGTAGCAGGAATCTCACAACTTCTCCTGCTTTCTCTGTACGAGTAGGACATGCTTCTACCCAGCCTGAATAGGTGCACACAATTACCAGCAGGTAACGATGTCCACCCGATTTAGGCATCACTGTAAAGTCTATTTGTAGATCGGACATGGGGAGTCCCCCCATAAACTGAACTCCTGGTGGCTTTACTGGTCCTTGTCTTGCATTATTCTTAGCACACGTTACACATCTGCGTACAATGGCCTGAGTCAAGTTGGACAATCTTGGTATGTAGAAATGTTTTCTAAGAGATTCTTCAGTACTGTCTCTCCCAGAATGTGTCCCGTTGTGATAATTTTGGACAATTTCTACCGCTAGCGATGCTGGTATAACTATTCTTCCATCTTCTAGCTGATACCACTTGTTCTCCAGATACTTTCCCGGTTCAGTCTTTAACCACTCCTCTTCTTGAGCTGTATAAACTGGAGTCCATTGGGACAGTGGAGTTGGTATAAGAGCAGCTATATGCCCTACATACTCCTGTCTTCCTGATTCAGCAGCACGCTTAGCTGCACTATCTGCCATCCGATTTCCCTTGGTTACATCACCATCTCCTCTCAGATGCGCTCGACAATGTATGATACCGACTTCTTTCGGCTCCCACACTGCTTCCAATAGTTGTAGGATTTCAGCTGCGTACTTGATTTCTTTGCCTTCTGAATTCAGTAGTCCTCTTTCTTTATACAAAGCTCCGTGGGCATGAGTGGTTAAAAACGCATACTTAGAGTCCGTATAGATATTTACTCTTAAACCTTCAGCCAATTGTAACGCTCGTGTTAGTGCTATTAATTCTGCCTTTTGTGCTGATGTTCCTTTCGCCAGTGGCCGAGCTTCTATCACCTTGTCTATTGTTGTCACTGCATATCCTGCATAGCGGATCCCTTCTTTCACATAACTACTGCCGTCGGTGTAATATTGAACATCGGGGTTCTGGATGGGAAAATCACGAAGATCTGGTCTACTTGAGAATACTTCATCCATTACTTCCAAACAATCATGTTGACTTTCAGTAGGTTGTGGCAAAAGGGTAGCTGGATTTAAGGTGTTTACAGTCTCTAAATGCACTCTTGGGTTTTCACACAACATTGCTTGATACTTGGTCATACGGCTATTACTAAACCAATGATTTCCTTTGTAATCCAACAACGTCTGTACTGCATGTGGGACTCGTACATAAAGTTCTTGACCCAGAGTGAGTTTATCAGCTTCAGCTACTAGCAGGGCGGCTGCAGCTACGGCTCTTAGACAAGGTGGAAGTCCGCTGGCCACTGCATCCAGTTGCTTAGACATGTAGGCAACAGGTCTTTGCCATGATCCCAAGTACTGTGTCAATACTCCCACAGCCATTCTTCTTTGCTCGTGTACATATAAGTAGAATGGTCGTGTGTGATCAGGTAGACCTAATGCTGGGGCACTCATCAAAGCCTTCTTCACATCTTCAAATGCCGTTTGCTGTTCTTGGGTCCATAAGAAGGGGTCGTGCTCTGTACCTTTGATAGCTGCGTACAGAGGTTTTGCTAGTATCGCATAGCTGGGAATCCATATCCTACAGAAGCCTGCTGCCCCCAAGAATTCTCGCACTTGTCTTCTATTCTTGGGTATTGGTATTTGGCAGACAGCTTCTTTTCTCTCTGGCCCCATAATTCTTTGACCTTCAGAGATATGGAATCCTAGATACTTGACAGTTGGCAAACACAACTGAGCCTTCTTTCTAGACACCTTGTATCCTGCCTTCCAGAGAATGTGTAGTAGATCGTGCGTTGCTTGCTGACAGATTTCTTTTGTAACTGCTGCTATCAACAAGTCATCTACATATTGTAACAATACACACTCTCCTGGGATGGACTCGAAATCCAATAGATCTTGACTTAGGGCTGAACCAAATAGGGTAGGTGAATTTTTAAACCCTTGGGGCAGTCTTGTCCAAGTCATTTGGCGTTTTGAGCCCGTTACAGCGTTCTCCCATTGGAAAGCGAAAATACATTGACTTTCTGCGGCAATTCGGAGGCAAAAGAAGGCATCTTTGAGATCTAAGACTGTGAAGTAAGTAGCCCCGCCCGGAATTAAAGCAAGCAGGTTATATGGATTGGGTACAACTGGATGTATGCTAACAACCGCATCATTGACTGCTCTTAAGTCCTGCACAGGTCGATACTCATCTGTGCCGGGCTTTTGAACAGGCAGCAATGGGGTGTTCCAGGGGGAAGTACAGAATTTTAGGATACCATACCGTATGAACTTATCCAGATAGGATTGGATGTTCTTCTTAGCCTTCTGCGGAATGTGATATTGTCTTAGGCTCACTGGATAAACCCCATGTTTCAGTTCAATTTTTATTGGTGGAATATTGCGGGCCAGTCCTGGTGGGTTGTTCTCTGCCCAAACTCCTGGTATGTTAAACAATGTCTCATCACTCCTAGGGTTTTGGCTAGTCAACACTGTATAAAGTCGCCACTCTTCTTCCTTTGGTACGGATAAAGTCATAATACCTGAAGGTCCATTAAACTTTAAAGATGTTGTTCCATCTGGTAGGAACGTAATCTGCGCTTGTAATTTGGATAGCATATCACGTCCCAGCAATTGGACTGGACATTCAGGCATATAAAGGAATTGGTGTTTTACTACGTGGCCTCCCAATGTACAGAGTCGACTTTTAAGAACCGGTCTTTCAGCACTTCTTCCAGTTGCTCCTATCACAGTAATAGTCCTTCCAGATGGAGGAGCAACTAGATTAGTCACCACTGAATGTTCAGCACCAGTGTCGATCATGAACGCACTCCTTTTCCCCCCTATTGATACATCGACCATAGGCTCCGCTCGACCAAGGGGGATGGAGCCCGGTCGGTATCAATAGTCCTCCATGACCGTGTCAGCCAATCCTACAAAGTCCCTACCTTCTCTATCGCGAGACCTTTGCGCTGCTGGAATATACCTGTCTTCCCTAACACTTCCTCTGTTCCCATTACTCCCTCTATAACCATTACTCCCTCCGGGACCTCCTCTACCTCTCGCTCTGCCTCTAAAGTTTCCGTAGCCTGCCCTGGGTTGGTCTCTCTCGTACTGCTCTCTTTGCGGACATTCGTTCCTCCAATGCCCTTCTTCCTTGCAATACGCACACTGATCCCTACTCAAAGGCTCCCTACTCCATCTATTATTGCCTCTATCTGGGCCCCGTTTATCTACGCCTGCGATCGCTACCGCTAGCATATCAGCCTTTTTACGCATCTTGCGCTCCTCCTCTTTCTTGCTTTCTGTTTCCCTATTCATATAGACCTTATTAGCTACCTCCATTAGTTGGGAGATTGACATACCTGCAAACCCTTCTAACTTTTGTAGCTTGCGCTTAATATCTCCGTAAGCTTGGCTGACAAAGGCGGAGTTAACCATTCGGGAATTGTCTGCGTCTTCCGGATTAAAGGGGGTGTACAAGCGGTACGCCTCCAATAATCGGTCATAAAAGACACTGGGCGCTTCATCGCTTTTCTGGATCACCTCAACTGTCTTCGACATGTTAATGGCTTTCTTTCCTCCGGCTTTCATGCCAGCAATTATAGCGTCTCTATAGGCTCTGAGTTGAACCATATCAGCACCATTTACGTTCCAATCGGGATCAGTGTTAGGATAATGTGTTGCGGCCCATGCTGCTGGATTAGCTTGGTTCAAAGCACGGGCTCTATCCTCTAATGCTTTAATGGCTGCTTGATTTATTCTTGTCCTTTCCTCATTGTTAAATAAAGTCATTAATAACTGCTGGCAATCAGCCCATGTCGGATTATGTGTCTGTACTATTGAGGTGAACAGATCAGTCATGGCTTGTGGTTTCTCAGTATACGAGGAATTATGGGTCTTCCAGTTTAAAAGGTCGGTAGTGGTGAAAGGGACATATACGAAGACAGGGTCAGCGTGTGCCATTTGACCTGCGGCATCGATATAAGCTGACCCGGGATTTAAGCGAAGAGGCATCTGATAGTGCTTTAATTGTTGGGCACCAGTCAACTGTCGGGTTTGGATGGGGCTACGTAGGGAAGCGTCAGTCATGGGTTCCGGTCGGGGAGATATAGGGTATGGGGATGTGGGAGGTTGGTTTTGGGAAAAGGTAGTGAATAGAACACTTCGGGCCGAGCTAGATGAAGCTTGACCGGAAGTCTGAAGTGGCGCCAAATCAGGATATTCGTTTCTAATGGGGGTGGGTTCTGGTTCCGGAAGGGGAGATTTAGTACGAGGGGGGGTGGATCCTGTACTGGAGGAGGAAGCGGAAGTGGATGAGGGTAATGAGGGAAGGGTTACAGGACTTCCTGTATTTGCGTCACTTCCTCTTACCGGAAAGTAAGGGGGCGGCAAAGGGATCTCGGACTCAGGGGGCGTGTCCAAAATGGGCCTAACACCAGCCCTAGTGGACGAACAAGTCCTAGCTACCATGAGGCGACACTGTTCCTCGTGGCATGTCCGGAGCCATTTTGGCGAGTCATTTACGGCCTGTCTCCAACAATCAATATAAGGAAACTGGCCGTAAAGTTCAGGCCTACCTGATACAGCCACGTGTAAGCGCTGTACCAGAGTTGGATCCAAACTGCCACGTGGCGGCCATGCCGCAACCAAAGTAGGCCACTCCCTAGTGCACAAAGTGACCAAACGTACAGGGGACATCTTAACCCCAAAATCACAAACTTTGAATCCCTTTTTAAAATTCTTAACCATACATCCTAAGGGATCCGGAATCGTTGACTGCGACGCACCCATATTTAACAGTGGAACGTCGTCGACAACGATTACTATACACGCGTACTATTCAACAGTCACACCCGTTTCCTCTGGCAACAGCACCACGTGGTACGGTTACCAAGTGAAACGTACACAATAACAATAAACACTCAGGGAATTCCCGTACACACACAGCTGCTACACCAGTCACTATATAATCAATATTATGCCCTTTGGCGTAACTACACAGTCACCCACGCTATAATTCTCTATATACGAATTACCCGTCTATAACACACCCCAGTAACATCGTCTTTTACAAATAGCGGTTACAGTACGGTTAGCATAGGTCAAAGCACAAGTTAAGGTCACAATACAATTATTAGTGGTTATGGTGTTAAACATGCAATGGACGACAATGATTAGTACTTATTATATAATGTCAGTAAATATACAGGGTTATGGTACCGTGCACTATAATACAGCAACACACTATTAACACTCTCGCTAGACGGCTGAGCTCGCGCTATCTAACAAGATATACACTTTACTAAAACAATCGTTAACACATTTACAATTCCCAACTAAACTATTGGCCAGTACCTTGAATGGACTACCTAAAACTATATACACCCGTTTTGGTTAGCCACACTGCCCAATCACCACATATATAGCGAGCTAGAGAACCGAATTTACACAGACGCCTCTTAGTCGCACTATACAACGAGCTAGAGAACCGAATTTACACAGGCGCCTCTTAGTCGTACTATCAAAAGTCTAGTGGGTTCCAAATTTACACGCCTTCCCACTTAGCCCAGATAGGATGAGAACTAGCGAACCGAATTTACACAGGCGCCGCTTAGTCTCCCGGTCCCTCCGACCTAGCGAACGTAATATACACCCTAGAACGCTAGTCTAGACAAGACACCGGTGTCCGGCTAGGGCTATTTACACCAGGACCCCGCCTGACTAACCAAATCAAACGGTCTGACTAAAGAGCGTTCGATCGAGCGGTGCGCCTTCGCTCCTTCCCTCCGACAGAGGGGGCAGATACAGATTCAAAAACCCCTTTGGGCCTACCGCACAATCGGTATACCCCTAGCGGGTCCTGCCGTCTAAAACAGCAGTTATCTTACCTCCTCGTTCCTGAACCTGAGTTCACACTCATCGACGGGGACACCCCAGCACTTCTCACGTAGAGGCCGATGATCTCCTGGACAACAGACCAGTGGCGCCGAGACGAAGGGAGGTCCACGCAGAAGTTCAGGGGTGCAGCCGTAGAGAACGTGGGCAAAGATAGACCGTCTCACGCCTCTGCCTCTCAGCTACCGTTGAACGATGAGCTTCCCGGCCAATGCACCAAATGATACCGGAGAAACTGACGGAAGCCAAGCACAGAGAGATGGACACAGGTTTCTTCAGGAAGGAAGAGATTCTTTATTGGATCACCGATCGGGACTCAGAGGGACTAGCGTCACCAAAATACAGCAAAGTCTGAGTACTGAATACATAGAGTACATTCCTTATATAGCACTGTAGCTCCTCCCACAATTAACTACACCCACACATACCCTTAACCTATTTAATGAATAGAGTCTAAACTCATCCATCCGGTCTAACCACGTGGCTCATCTGATACAAAGGAGAGGGACGCGTAATTCCAGTTCTTACCTTCCTGCACCTGGTCAGTACAGTGATGACAGTATCTTAGCTACGTGTAATTAACTAACTGATACTACAAACACATATACATACATATGCCTTGTGGCAATCTTAGCCTGCTAAACTTGTATTTTACTGGAATTACATCACAAGCACTCATTCCACTGAGAAACTGGAGATATATTGAGTATTACCAAATTTTTTTTAACCTAATCATATCTTAGGAGTTATATCTAGAGACAAGGAATATATATGTGTATGCATTATTTCTGAGGATGTCAAGGATACCTTCCACTGCATGGCACTCATGTCAAAATACCTGTCATCATATACCCAAATAAATACATATTGTACCAAAGAGATGGTCTTGTGAGGTTAAGGGTACAGCTATGGCTTCATTATTAAGTGTCAGGCTTCATTCATAATTTAGAGAATGGGGAAATGCCCACTGACAAAAAAATGGCAGTCTATAATTTTAAAGGTAGGTGTATTTTAACAGTGAGAGACAGAAAACCAAAAGAAAAATCCAGAAAAATGCATGTCAAAAAAGATATAAATTGATTTGCAATTTATTTAAATTAGTGAAATAAGCATTTGATCCCCTATTAATCAGCAAGATTTCTGGCTCCCATGTGTCTTTTATACAGGTACCGAGCTGAGATTAGGAGCACTCTCTTACAGGGAGTGCTCCTAATCTCAGCTTGTTACCTGTATAAAAGACACCTATACACAGAAGCAATCAATCAATCAGATTTCAAACTCTCCACCATGGCCAAGACCAAAATGCTGTCCAAGGATGTCAGGGACAAGGTTGTAGACCTACACAAGGCTGGAATGGGCATGGTGAGAAGGTGACAACAGTTGGTGCGATTATTATTTCTTAATGGTAGAAACACAAAATAACTGTCAGTCTTTCTCGGTCTGGTGCTCCATGCAAGATCTCACCTCGTGGAGTTTCAATGATCATGAGAATGGTGAGGAATCAGCCGAGAACTACATGGGAGGATCTTGTTAATGATCTCAAAGCAGCTGGGACCATAGTCACCAAGAAAACAATTGGTAACACACTACGCCATGAAGGACTGAAATCCTGCAGTGCCCGCAAGGTCCCCCTGCTCAAGAAAGCACATTTACAGGCATGTCTGAAGTTTGCCAATGAACATCTAAATGATTCAGAGGAGAACTGGGTGAAAGTGTTGATGAGACCAAAATCGAGCTCTTTGGCATCAACCCAACTCGCTGTGTTTGGAGGAGGAGAAATGCTGCCTATGACCCCAAGAACACCATACCCACCGTCAAACATAGAGGTGGAAACATTATGCTTTGGAGGTGTTTTTTATGTTAAGGGGAAAGGACAACTGCACTGCATCAAAGGGACGATGGACAGGGCCATGTACCGTCAAATCTTGGGTGAGGTTCCTACCCTCAGCCAGGGCATTGAAAATCGGTTGTGGATGGGTATTCCAGCATGACAATGACCCAAAACACACAGCCAAGGCAACAAAGGAGTGGCTCAAGAAGAAGCACATTAAGGTCCTGGAGTGTCCTGGCCAGTCTCCAGATGTTAATTCCATAGAAAATCTGTGGAGAGAGCTGTAGGTTCGAGTTGCCAAACGTCAGCCTCAAAACCTTAATGACTTGGAGAGGATCTGCAAAGGGGAGTGGAACAAAATCCCTCCTCAGATGTGTACAAACCTAGTGGCCAGCTACAAGAAACGTCTGACCTCTGTGATTGCCAACAAGGGTTTTTTCCACCAAGTACTAAGTCTAAGGGGTCAAATACTTATTTCACTCAACGACATGCAAATCAATTTATAACTTTTTTGACATGCTTTTTTTGGATTTTTTTGGGTTATTCTGTCTCTTACTGTTAAAATACACCTACCATTAAAATTATAGACTGATCATTTCTGTTCAAAATCAACAGGGGATCAAATACTTTTTCCACTCACTGTACACTATTTATACCCTGCTTTCTATGATTTCAAGATGATAAGGATTTAAAGGTGATCTTTGGTTTATGATCCTGCTTAGAACATTTCAGACTGCAGCCGAACATATGCACAAAGCTGCCCACTCTGCTGAGCAATCCATTGAGGATTTAAGGTTAATAAATGATTAAATCTGGAGAGATTCTCCCCTTTTTTACACAAAAATCTCATATCAATATTATTGTCTTTTGTTTTACTGCTGAAGAAAATGTGTGTCATGTGAGCTGATTGGAATGCATCATCCTCTAGCACTGGGCCATTAAATGTATCAAGTTTTTTTTAAGTCATTGGTCATTCTCATACGGTTTCGCAAGATAAAGCAACTTCTGCTTTTGTTGTTACTTGTACACTGTGAACCGGGGGTTGCTTAAATAGTTTGGCAGCTAATTTGAACTTAAAGGACCACTATAGTGCCAGGAAAAAGAACTCGTTTTCCTGGCACTATGTAGTCCTTAGGTCCCCCCCACCCTCATGGCTTCCCTCCTACCGGGCTCTAGGGGGCTGAAGGGCTTAATCACTTAGCTTTCTCCAGCGCCAGGCTCCCTCGGCACTGGGGAACTCTCCTCCTCCTGCCGATGTCAGCGCCAAATGCGCATGCGCAGCAAGAGCCGCACGCACATTCAAACCGCCCATAGGAAAGCATTATTCAATGCCTTCCTATGGACATCAGCGTCTTCTCACTGTGATTTTCACAGTGAGAATCCTGGAAGCGGCCTCTAGTGGCTGTCAGTGAGACAGACACTAGAGGCTGGATTAACCCTCGGTGTAAACATAGCAGTTTCTCTGAAACTGCCATGTTTGCAGCTGCAGGGTTAAAACTAGAGGGACCTGGCACCCAGGCCACTTCATTAAGCTGTAGTGGTCTGGGTGCCTATAGTGGTCCTTTAAGTCCATCTCTTTAGCTTTTTCTTTCTAATACCTATTAGTTATAATTGTCGCTAGTTTCTTGCTGCCTTAAAGAGGGTCCTTGACATACCAAGGAATGCTGCCTATGCAGTTCTCACTTCTTTCTAATCAGGACAACTGCTCTCTAGGAATCTATAATCTATGCAGTAACATCTTGTTTCACAGCTGCTGTGGTGTCCTGGAATAATGATGAGCTTGTGGAGCCCCTTCCTAACAGAGATTCTACATTGCGAAGAGAGCTAAATAACTACTCAGCAATTTAGATGAACTTTTGCAAGTGAGATCAATACTCATCTCAGGGAGAGACATGCTGTCATGAAGAAAGTTTGCATGCCACAGTTTAATTATAGCACTCTGCTACCTCCTGTCCCTATGGAAAGCACATGGAGCTGAGTCCTGCTAAGTTGCCTGAGGCACATCTCACAGACCTTGTGAGGGGGACAGTCTCTACTGTTGCAAGAAAAATAATTTAGTGTTATTCGTTACTAATAGAAGACCCCAGCTTGGGGGTGGGAGGAGTTCCTTGGGTGTAAAAAAAATATTTTTCTTTAACAAATTATTGAACTATATTTTCTGCCATCAGGCTTGAGTGACAGCACCATATAATCCATACTATATTCCTGCTTTGTTCCTGGCTCTAGCAAACTGTTAGGTTATTTCCTTTGCCAACAGCCAGAGCATCCATCTCACTGAAATTTTTTTTTAAATTCTTTATTTTTTCGTGCAAGAGTTAATATTACAAGCTTTCATGCTTTGCCACAACAGCAGTAGCATGTACCAGATTAAAACAAGATTTTACAATTGTGGCACAGGATATGGTTGCACATTTTTTGTTTTTTAAGCTAGTCAAGAAGAAATAAACGTTAGGGAAAGGTAGGAGTAGATAAACATGTTAAGACATCGCTTTATAGATTTGAGTCGAGGACAAATGATTCAGTGCTTAGTGTGTTGAGACACAGTAAGAAGGAAACAGAACAGGTCTGATATATTACCAATAGTTAATACACAGGATAGGAGCAGTAATTAAACTAATGGCGTGCTTAAACGACATCGCTTACATGTTAATGCTACTGCAAGTTTACCTGCTTAATGTGTGCTTTTCATAATGGTCATGTTAAAACTTAAACAGAAAATGCAAGAAAAACAAAACATAACATTTGTGCATCTGACCACTCTGCACCGCCAGGGCCACTTCTAGGAATCAGTAGTGTCTTAGTCCTGATAGTAGACCCCCTCAATTTATCACGGCAAGCAGGGTTGTGATGTTCGCGGTCCGTGCCGGCTGCTATCCCGCTCCGTTTCGAGGCTGGGTTGAGTCTGACGCTGATCGGGAAAGAAGTCGGCAAAATAGCTGTGTCGGGTGAGCCCCTGTTTCTCCGTTGTGCTGGAGCGTTTTGCGGGCTGATAGGAGCTCTGTCGCTGATCGGTTGTCTGCCTGTTGTTCGGCTTCTTCATTGCCGGTCGTAGTATGGTGTTTCGCCCGATAAGTGCAGGATGCAGCAGTAAGTATGGGAGGTCGGTCCTCCGATGTGTCAGGGTTTCTCGCTGTCTTGCCTTGGCGTGTGGCAGGCTCCTCTGCTGTGCGTGAGCTCGCTTGTTACAGCCCTGAGATGAGCACTGTGCTGGGCTTCCCTGTCGGGTGGTAGTCGGTGGAAGCTGTGGGTTTTGCTTGTGCCCAGTTGCTTTGCCAGGGATTGTGGGCGTCCGGGCACTGCCTCTTCTCATGTTTGTGTTGATGCACGTGGCGTCAGCCATTTTAGGTAGGGTGCCCAGGCCTCGGATCAGGCTGTAGAAGCTGCTGGGCTCAGGCTGCCTTTCTGCCCTCGCGGTCACAGGGTGGGGGCCGGGATCACCCCCGCCGGCCCAAAGGGGGGAGGACAGGGCCAGGACCTCGCCGGTTCGGTCCTCCGGCCGGGCACTGTCGGGCAGGATAGCGGGGCAGCGGCCGTCCGCCCCGCTCACCGCCGAAGAAGGCTCCATCTGGAGCGTTAATTTCTCCCCCAGGGGACTGGAACTCGGAGAGTCAGCCTCTCCCTGGACCCAGTCAGCCCAGCACACGGAGGGTCGGTGCTGTCGGCTCGTCATCTCCTCTTAAATCGTAATTTGAAGGCTTAGATCGGTAGAAGGTGCAGGAGCTGAAGGGACTTGCGACCGTCCAGCTCGGCGGTCCGGCCCCGCCCCCCCCCCCCCCCCCATCTCACTGAAATTAACACCAAAGCATATATGGTAGGACTCTATATCCTATTAGTATCATGAAAATGATGACATAGCCTTTATCAGGTCATTATCTTGCAGCTTGTCTCCTATCTACTCCTATAGAATTGGAATGTTTTTTGCTGATACACCTTAACCACTTAACTGAATTGTTTGATTGCCAAATAACTACCTGGGACCCCACTTGTTATTTTATGTATTTGGCTCATTATGCAGTGAAGGAGTATATTTTTGATGCATTATATAAGGGTTTAATCAGTGTATCCTTGTTTCCATCATGAGCTGTACTTCTAAAAAAAAAAAATAAAAAAAAAAAAAAGAAATAAGGGAATTTAAAATGGAATTGGCACTTTCTAGGATTTCTAATATGGTTTACGTATCCCATATATCTAACAAATATGTGAGAGCTGAAAAATAATATTAAAAGGAACACTCCAAGCATCTTGGCCACTATAGTTTGTGTTAGTCGTTATAATGTCAGACGTGTCCTGATATCCCACCGCTGTAATGAGTCAAACGGTTTTCGCCAGGCCCCACCTCCACTACCAACATCAGAGAGCCAGAGGTTCGAAACCAGTTTACTCATGTAGTTGTCATGGTACTTGAATGTGCCTTTATATGTAGAAATCCTAATTGCTGTATTTGCAATGTCCAGGAACTGGGCAACTCCATCTTGGCTCCCAGTTAATCATTTTTATAAACTTTGCTCTGGCAATCACCATAGACGGCATAGGAAAAGAAGGATAAACAGAATTCCTCCTCCAATGCAATGTGTGCCCTGGCTGAGCACCGATTGAACTGCATTGTGATGTCAATGCTACATCTTTAGTGTACATTAAAGGGACACTATAGTCACCAAAACAACTTTAGCTTAATGAAGCGGTTTTCTGTATATATCATGTTTCACTACTATTTATGCAGCCCTAGTCACACCTCTCCTGACTATGACCGACACAACCTACATGAAAACAATATGGTTTAATTTAAAAAATATATATATTTTATCTCCTGCTCCGTAAATTGAACTTTAATTACATACAGGAGGCTACTGCAGAGCCAAGCTTTTAACAAAGCAGAAGATAAGAAATTCTAAATTAAACAGAATTTGCAATAAAGGAAGTGTAAACATTAGATGAACTTTATAGGAAGTGTTTAGGAAGGTTGTGTGAGTCTCATGCAGGGAGTTGTGACTATGGCTCTATAAACAAATGATTTAACTCCTAAATGGCAAAGAATTGAGTAGTGAGACTGCAAGGGCATGATCTACATACCAAAACGGCTTCATTAAGCTAAAGCTGTTTAGGTGACTACAGTGTCCCTTTAAAATACAGAGCATTATATATACAAAGAAATTTACCTTTAAAGGTTTACTGTAACCCTTACGCAACAAATATTTCTATTAAGTTAAAATGCCCTATTGGGCATTACTGTTAGGTCTAATCCTGCAATAATAGGTTTTGAAACGTAAGTGACATCCAGCGCCAGGTGAAGCTCCTAATACTGACCTCCCTCCTCTGTCTGACATCAATAGAGGCCTCCGTGGTCTGATCGTTTTGCTCGCTCAGAGCGCATGCTCTGGTAGAAGTGTGGGGTGGACAGGGGAAGGAACGTAAAAGGATCACTAAGCGGTTTTCCTTACACTATAGTGCCCTAAGGGTGCCCCCACCCTCAGGGTCCCCCTCCCGTGGCGCTGAAGTGTTTAAAACCCGTTTAGCAGCTTACCTTATTCCAGCGCCGGGCTCCCTCTGCGCTTGTGACCTCTCCTCCCCCGCAGACGTCAGCTCCCGAGTGGAGCGGAATGCGCATGCGCGGGCATTCAAACAGTTCATAGGAAAGCATTTCTCAATGCTTTCCTATGGATGTTCTGCACGCTGGATGCAAATTTTGCATCCAGCATCACAGATGCGCCTCTAGAGGCTGTCAGGAAGACAGCCACTAGAGGCTGGATTAACCCTGCAATGTAAGCATAGCAGTTTCTCTGAAACTGTTATGTTTACATCTGAAGGGTTAAAACCTGAGGGACCTGGCCCCCAGACCACTTCATTGAGCTGAAGTAGTCTGGGTGACTATAGTGTCCCTTTAATAAAGTACAAAGCTAAATGTGGAGAAGCAGGGAGTGCTTAGTAAATGATAAGAAAAATAAGATACATGTGTAAATTAGGTACCTTGTTCTACATTAAACTTTATCTTAGCGGGGACTAACCGAAGGGAAAGCTACTAAGCTTCTCTAAACTTTTGCCTCTTCCGAGAGTTCTGTCTTTGTTGCAATACACTACACTCTTGTTGTATATATTGTTATTTGTAAGTCATCTAAATGTTCTGAGAACAGCCCACCACCACTTACACCCCTTAAATTAAAGAGTCTCTTTGACCTTTTGAAATGTAGGAATATACTCGAAAAATTAGAATATTAGAATATCGTGCAAAAGTTCAATTATTTCAGTAATGCAACGTAAAAGGGGAAACTAATATATGAGATAGACGCATTACATGCAAAGCAAGATAGCTCAAGCCGTGATTTGTCATAAGTGCGATGATTATGGCTTACAGCTCATGAAAACCCCAAATCCACAATCTCAGTAAATTAGAAAATTACATACAATCAGTAAAACAAGGAGTGTACATAGAACAATATCGGACCTCTGAAAAGTATAAGCATGCATATGGACTCAGTACTTGGTTTGGGCCCCTTTTGCAGCAATTACTGCCTCAATGCGGCGTGGCATGGAAGCTATCAGCCTGTGGCACTGCTGAGGTGTTATGGAAGACCAGGATGCTGCAATAGCGGCCTTCAGCTCTTCTGCATTGTTCGGTCTCATGTCTCTCATCTTTCTCTTGGCAATGCCCCATAGATTCTCTATGGGGTTCAGGTCAGGTGAGTTTGCTGGCCAATCAAGCACAGTAATCCCACGGTCATTGAACCAGGCTTTGGTGTTTTTGGCAGTGTGGGCAGGTCCTGCTGGAAGTCCTGCTGGAAAATGAAGTCAGCATCCCCATAAAGCTTGTCTGCGGAAGGAAGCATGAAGTGCTCCAAAATCTCCTGGTAGACGGCTGCGTTGACCCTGGACTTAATGAAGCACAGTGGACCAACACCAGCAGATGACATGGCTCCCCGAATCAACACAAACTGTGGAAACTTCAGACTGGACTTCAAGCATCTTGCAGTGTGTGCCTCTCCATTCTTCCTCCAGACTCTGGGTCCTTGGTTTCCAAATGAGATGCAAAAGTTGCTCTCATCAGAAAAGAGGACTTTGGACCACTGAGCAACAGACCAGGTCTGTTTTTCTTTAGCCCAGGTAAGACGCTTCTGACGTTGTTTGTTGTTCAGGAGCGGCTTGACAAGAGTAATACGACATCTGAAGCCCATGTCCAGGATCTGTCTGTGTGTGGTGGCTCTTGATGCACTGACTCCAGCCTCAGTCCACTACTTGTGAAAGTCCTCAACACATTTGAATGGCCTTTTCCTGACAATCCTGTCCAGGCTGCGGTCATCCCTGTGCAACTTTTCCCTTCCACATAACTTTCTATTAATGTGCTTTGATACAGCACTTTAAGAACATCCACCTTCCTTCGCAATTAACCTTTTGAGGCTTTTCTCTCCTTATGGAGGGGGTCAATGATGGTTTTCTGCACAACTGTTAGGTCAGCAGCCTTCACCATGATTGTGATTTGTAGCGGAATGCAGTGAGCCTGTCCTGCAAAATGCCTGTGTGACTGTGTTTGTATATGTTTTCCCTATGTTGAAATTGCTATTCGTGTGTGTATTATGTGAATTGTATGGTATTCGGTAGTTTCCATCCGTACTATATACTTATGGAAACTACCGAACGGAGGGACCACCCCAGAGAGAAGTGTGCCGGCTATTAAAGTTCACATTCCTTCCAACCGCAAGTTAACCGGCTCATTAGCATTGTATCTGGGTGGCCGCCATTCGGCATGCGTACACGTGGCGGCGGCCATCTTACGCATGAAAATCCCAGCGGTGTTTGGTCGTCGAGTGCCTGGAACTCAAATCGGACACTCAAACAACCAAACACCGCTGAGACCTCCAGAGCTCCGTAACTGCCGAACGGAGAAACATAACGAATCCCCATTCGGTAGTAATAAAGTACCGAATGAGGGAATCACTATCTAGGTGAATGTAAATGTGGATGGCAATTATAAATGCCTGTTTTAACTGCCGAACGGAGACCGACCGCAGGGCCCATTCTCGTGGAACCCTTTTCGGATACCAACTCGTGTGCGGTCGGTCAAACTTCCCCTGCCTGTAACTACCGAACCCCTGGTCCGATCTGGGTGAATTTTGGATATTATATTCACCCAGATCAGGGCTACCTAGCGGTACCCTGATATTAAGGATATGTGATGGTTTAGGGGTACATCCAAGTTTGGGGTAAAGTACTGTACAACTTAAGGGGATTATGACTCACTCGGAGGGGAGGAGATGTGTGGGAGGTAACAAGAATGGTATTGGTTACTGTCATAATTACTGTAGTTCCCTCCCTTGCATGGGAGCAGGCTTTATAAGAAACCTTGGAATAAACGATTGTCAGTTCTACTCCTGAAACTGTGTGTCGTCCAGTTATTGGGAGTGCTGTGGGGATTTCGCTGAACCTTTTTACCTGCTGGAAACGCTGCTGTGGATTTACTAATGACTTGTTCCTGAGCCTCCCTTGGATCTAAAGTGGAGAATAGCTGCGAGAAATCAGCTCTCCGCTACATTGGTTGGCAGCGCTGGGATCCAGACTCACAGAGGAACAAGGATTAATGGAGATTGACCTTTCTATGCTAAAAAGAACCACATTGAAAGACCTTCTGGAAGCGAAAGGTGTTTCTGCCAGCAGCAAATCCAAAGCAACGCTTATCACCGAAGTAATGGCAGAATACAGAGCAGAGGAGGTCCAGGCCACGGAACAAAGACCTGAAACAGAACAGGAGGAGTTCCAAAGGCAGTTACAATACAGACTGGCCTTTTATGGGGAAAACCCACCCACAGAGATCATCTCTAAAACCATGACAGAGGTGCAGGAGTTTGTGAAGAGAAATAGGAGACCACAAACACCAGAAAGAAGTACAGCAGGAGCTGTGGCACAAGAGGGTAAGCCCAAAATTCCCTATCAAGCTTTTAAAACGTATGTGGAAGCAGAGGAGGATATAGATGCCTTCCTCCAGGACTTTGAGAGACTGTGTACACTGCATAACATACCAAGGGAAGAGTGGGTACCCATATTAGCAGGACGGCTGTCAGGAAGGGCAGCGGAAGCCTACCGCACTGTACCAGATGTGGAAATTAGGAACTATAACCGGGTGAAAGAGATTATCCTGGCCCGGTATGCAATAACAGCAGAGGCATACCGGAGACGTTTCAGGGAATTGAAAAAGGTGGACAAAGATTCACATGCAGAGTGGGCTTGCCGACTAGAAAGGGCAGCTCTTGGGTGGATGCAGTCGAGTAAAGCGAGGTCCATGGAGGACTTGTTACAAATGCTGCTGTTGGAGCAGTTTTATGAGGGTATATCCTCAGAACTACAGGAATGGGTGAGGGATCGTAACCCCACCACCCTCACCGAGGCTGCCAAAAAGGCAGATGACTTTATGGATGCTCGCAGACAAACCAAGGCAGTGGGTACCAAACCGGCCATGCGGCCACTAGGGGTAAATTCATTTTCTCCTAACCCTCAACCCCCACCAAGACCCCTTCCTCCACCAGCACCAGCAGCAGCGCAGCAGAGATACCGCACACCTGCTTCTGTGCAATGCCACCGATGCCAGAGGTGGGGACATTACCAGCGAGATTGTCCGCAGTCCAGGGAACGCAACACCTGGATCCGACCAGGGCCTCCACCACCACCACCAAGAGCAGCAGCACATCATTACCAGGACGAGGTACCACTTCCCTACAGCTCTGCCGTTCCAGTCACGACTGTGGAACAGTGGGAAGTGCTGCATGAGGCCAACCCCTTACAGGCACATGCAGATAACCGCCAGCACCATAGGCAGACCGTATATCTGGAAGGGAAGCCTATGCAGGGGCTCCGAGACTCGGGAGCCACTATCACCCTGGTGCAAAGCCATTTGGTTTCGGACAAGGCCAAGCTGAATAAGACTGTGGCTGTCAGGGTTGCAGGGGGAGCCGTGTATCGGCTAGACACAGCCAGGGTACATTTGCATTGGGGTGCGGGGTTCGGGAATGTGGAAGTGGGACTAATGCCGCAATTACCTGCTGAGGTGGTCCTGGGGAATGATCTGGGCAAACTCACCTCCGCATTTGAACCACAAACTACTGAAGAAGCACACCCAGTAGTCACCAGGCAACAGGCCCGCACCCAACAAAACAACGCACTGCCGGAGGTCCAGGTAAGAAATTCCTCCCCTTCCCTAGACTGTATCCCTTGGGCCCCTCCTGACGAGTTTGTAGCCGAGGTAATCACTGACCCTACCTTACAGGTATACCGAGACAAGGTCACCTCTATCCAACCGGGGGCAGAGGGGGAAAGATTTGTATGGGACAGACAGCTATTGTACCGGGAAACAAGTAAACAGATAGATGGATCAGACCCCATTGCTACAAGGCAGCTGGTGGTACCTCAGAGGTACCGAACCGAATTACTCCGGATAGCGCACGATATTCCGCTATCCGGACATTTGGGGGTCAGCCGTACCAGATATCGATTGACCCAAAGTTTCTTCTGGCCAGGGATTAGCCAGGAGGTACGCAGGTACTGTAATACCTGCGACACGTGCCAGAGGGTGGGAAAGAGGGGGGATAAGCGTAAGGCGAGGCTGCACCCCCTACCCATAATTGAAGAACCCTTTCATAGGGTTGCCGTAGATATTGTAGGCCCCTTCCGGAAACCTAGCCCCTCGGGCAAACGGTACATCCTGACCGTAGTGGACTATGCCACTCGCTACCCCGAGGCGGTAGCTTTAACGAATATACATGCAGAGACGGTGGCTGAGGCGCTGATGCAGATTTTCTCCCGGATGGGGTTACCCAGGGAGATCATCTCGGATCAGGGCACTCAGTTCACGGCAGAGGTTACCCAACAACTCTGGAAGTTCTGCAAAATTAAGCCTATAATTAGTGCTCCGTACCACCCCCAGACTAATGGGCTCTGCGAACGGTTCAATGGCACCTTAAAACAGATGCTCCGAACCTTCGCCGAGACTCACCGAGACTGGGAAAAATTCCTGCCGCACTTACTGTTTGCTTACAGGGAGGTGCCGCAGGAATCTACAGGATTTTCCCCCTTGGAACTGCTGTTTGGGAGGAGGGTAAGGGGACCCCTAGACTTGATTAGAGAGCACTGGGAGGGAGACCGTAGCGTGGACGGTACCCCTATTGTACCATATGTGTTGGCCCTCCGAGATCGCCTGGAAGCACTCACCAAGACGGTAAAGGAAAACCTACAGGCAGCTCAGACGCGTCAGCGCACCTGGTACGATAGGGGCGCCAGGGACCGCAGCTTTCAGGTCGGACAGAAAGTTTTAATTTTAAAACCTGTCCGACACGTTAAGCTACAGGCCGCCTGGCAAGGCCCTTATAAAGTGGTAGAACAACGATGTGACACCACGTATATAATTGGCCACTGCGCAGGGAATGGGGGGCGACGCATGATCCATGTGAACATGCTAAAACCTTACCAGGAGCGTTCAGAGGAGGTGACAGCTATCTGCGCCCCCACCTCTGAAGAGAGCGACAGCCTACCCCTCCCCGATCTGTTAGAAGATGGACAGCTGGCTGGGGATTTAGGAGCAGTTGTATTGGGGGATCGGTTGAGCCCACAGGAGCGTATCGAGGTACAACAACTCCTGCAGGAAAAGCAGGAGACCTTTTCTAATGTACCTGGATACACCCCTCTGGCCACCCACCGAGTAGACACCCCCGGTCAACTTCCCATGCGCCAGACCCCATACCGCATCCCTGAAGCGGTCCGGGAGAATATGCGCAAAGAGATTGAGGAGATGATACAGTTAGGAGTGATTGAGCCCTCAGATAGTCCCTGGGCATCTCCAGTGGTCCTCGTACCAAAGCGGGACGGCACGACCCGCTTTTGCGTGGACTACAGGAGACTGAATGAGAAGACCGTATCCGACGCATACCCGATGCCTAGGATCGATGAATTACTAGACCGGATGGCCAGGGGACAATACCTTACCACGATTGATCTGTGCAAAGGGTATTGGCAGATTCCCTTAGCCCCGGAAGCCATCCCTAAGTCCGCCTTTGTCACCCCATTCGGCCTGTACCAATTTAAGGTCATGCCGTTTGGGATGAAAAACGCGCCGGCTACCTTCCAGCGGATGGTGGACCGCCTCCTAGATGGGTTCCAAGACTATACCTGCGCATATCTCGATGATATTGCCATATTTAGCGATACCTGGCAGGAACACTTGGCCCATATAGGAGCGGTTCTAGACAGGATCCGGGAGGCGGGTTTGACCCTAAAACCAGCTAAATGTAGTATTGGGATGGCCGAGGTACAGTACCTGGGCCACAGAGTGGGCTGTGGTAAGCAGAAGCCGGAACCCGCCAAAGTAGAGGCAGTATCACAGTGGCCTACCCCGACGACTAAAACCCAGGTGTTAGCCTTCCTAGGGACAGCAGGGTATTACCGGAAATTTGTCCCCAATTATAGTGCCCTGGCCAAACCCCTCACGGACCTGACACGTAAAAACCTTCCCCGCCAAGTAACCTGGACCCCGGAGTGTGAGCAGGCATTCCAACACTTGAAAGATGCACTTGTTAATGCCCCTGTCTTGGCCGCTCCCAATCCAACTAAACGTTTTCTTGTTCACACAGACGCTTCTATGTTTGGATTGGGGGCAGTATTGAGCCAAGTCGGGGCCGATGGCGGAGAACATCCCGTGGCTTACATCAGTCGCAAACTTTTACCCCGGGAAGTAAGCTACGCCGCCATCGAGAAGGAATGCCTGGCTGTGGTGTGGGCCTTGAAGAAATTGCAACCCTACTTGTACGGACAGGCTTTTTCGCTGCTCACGGATCACAACCCGTTAGTCTGGCTGAACCGGGTGGCTGGGGACAATGCCAGGCTGCTGCGCTGGAGTTTGGCGCTGCAGCCTTTTGACTTTAACATTCAATACCGCCCGGGTAAGCAAAATGGAAACGCCGACGGGTTGTCGCGACAAACTGATCTGGAGAAATGATCCGTGAGCACCCCGGTCATCCCCAAGCCGATCCGTGTGGGATCAGACTGTGTATGCCGGCTTGTGGGCAAGGGGGAGCAGTGTAGCGGAATGCAGTGAGCCTGTCCTGCAAAATGCCTGTGTGACTGTGTTTGTATATGTTTTCCCTATGTTGAAATTGCTATTCGTGTGTGTATTATGTGAATTGTATGGTATTCGGTAGTTTCCATCCGTACTATATACTTATGGAAACTACCGAACGGAGGGACCACCCCAGAGAGAAGTGTGCCGGCTATTAAAGTTCACATTCCTTCCAACCGCAAGTTAACCGGCTCATTAGCATTGTATCTGGGTGGCCGCCATTCGGCATGCGTACACGTGGCGGCGGCCATCTTACGCATGAAAATCCCAGCGGTGTTTGGTCGTCGAGTGCCTGGAACTCAAATCGGACACTCAAACAACCAAACACCGCTGAGACCTCCAGAGCTCCGTAACTGCCGAACGGAGAAACATAACGAATCCCCATTCGGTAGTAATAAAGTACCGAATGAGGGAATCACTATCTAGGTGAATGTAAATGTGGATGGCAATTATAAATGCCTGTTTTAACTGCCGAACGGAGACCGACCGCAGGGCCCATTCTCGTGGAACCCTTTTCAGATACCAACTCGTGTGCGGTCGGTCAAACTTCCCCTGCCTGTAACTACCGAACCCCTGGTCCGATCTGGGTGAATTTTGGATATTATATTCACCCAGATCAGGGCTACCTAGCGGTACCCTGATATTAAGGATATGTGATGGTTTAGGGGTACATCCAAGTTTGGGGTAAAGTACTGTACAACTTAAGGGGATTATGACTCACTCGGAGGGGAGGAGATGTGTGGGAGGTAACAAGAATGGTATTGGTTACTGTCATAATTACTGTAGTTCCCTCCCTTGCATGGGAGCAGGCTTTATAAGAAACCTTGGAATAAACGATTGTCAGTTCTACTCCTGAAACTGTGTGTCGTCCAGTTATTGGGAGTGCTGTGGGGATTTCGCTGAACCTTTTTACCTGCTGGAAACTCTGCTGTGGATTTACTAATGACTTGTTCCTGAGCCTCCCTTGGATCTAAAGTGGAGAATAGCTGCGAGAAATCAGCTCTCCGCTACATGATTCCTACTGAACCAGACTGAGAGACCATTTAAAGGCTCAGAAACCCTTTGCAGGTGTTATGGCTTACTTAGCTGATTAGAGTGGGACACTGTGAGCATAGAATATTGCACTTTTTCACAATATTCTCATTTACTGAGATTCTGGATTTGGGGTTTTCATGAGCTGTAAGCCATCATCATCACACTCATGACAAATCACGGCTTGAACTATCTTGCTTTGCATGTAATGCGTCTATCTCATATATTAGTTTCCCCTTTTACATTGCATTACTGAAATAAATGAACTTTTGCACGATATTCTAATTTTTCGAGTATCACCTATATGTTCTCTCTGTGATGACTGGGTTCGATTCTCTTGTGTCCCTGCCGCAGGACACCAGGGAACAAAATCAGGAATGTGGAGGACTGTGTTAGGCAACCCTCTGCACTACAGAGGTTGTACTTCTCCCAGAGTGCTCTTACAGACATATTGCTGGCAAAGTATCAAGGGAGATTTAGTCTGCAACATGTGGAGTGAGGATGGTTGCATACCCTTGTGAAACTGAAATCAGGACTAATTCTAGTGTGGTGGAATCTCAGTAAAAATATATTTAGTAGGCCGAGATTGCCACGTGGTATGTGCACGTGCATATGCTGATGTATCGGTCGGTTGGTTGCACGTGGCAACGATACAATCAGTAGTGTAAGGAGCATGTGCAGGAATACAGGATATACGAGTATTCCCCTCCTCCATTGTGCTGGGCAAGCCAAGTGGTCAAACAGGAAAGTTAGTCTTTATTCTGTTGATTGGGTTAGAGTACATGTAGGTGGAACTTATTATAGGAGGAGCTATGTGTCTATATAAGGGACCTACACTGTACAATCAGGACTCAGATTTTAGCTGTTTTTGGTGACATTAGTCCCTCTGAGTCCCGGTCGGTGAATCGAATAAAGAATCTCTTCCTTCCTGAAGAAACCTGTGTCCATCTTGTGGTGGAATCTCGGTAAAAATAAATTTAGTAGGCCGAGATTACCACGTGGCATGTGTACGTGCATATGCTGACGTATCGATCAGTTGGTTGCACGAGGCAAGATACGATCAGTAGTGTACGGAGCATGTACAAGAATACAGGATGTAGTATTCCCCCTCCTCCATTGTGCTGGACAAGCCATGCGGTCAAACAGGAAGTTAATTCTTATTTGTGTTGATTGGTTAAGAGAATGTGCGGGTGGAGCTTAATATGGGAGGAGTTATGTGCCTATATAAGGAGCCTGCACTATTGTCCGGGGCTCAGAACTTGCTGTATTTTGGTGACGTTAGTCCCTCTGAGTCCCGATCGGTGATCCAATAAAGAATCTCTTCCTTCCTGAAGAAACCTGTGTCCATCTCTCTGTGCTTGGCTTCCGTCAGTTTCTCCGGTATCATTTGGTGCATTGGCCGGGAAGCTCATCGTTCAACGGTAGCTGAGAGGCAGAGGCGTGAGACGGTCTATCTTTGCCCACGTTCTCTACGGCTGCACCCCTGAACTTCTGCGTGGACCTCCCTTCGTCTCGGCGCCACTGGTCTGTTGTCCAGGAGATCATCGGCCTCTACGTGAGAAGTGCTGGGGTGTCCCCGTCGATGAGTGTGAACTCAGGTTCAGGAACGAGGAGGTAAGACAACTGCTGTTTTAGACGGCAGGACCCACTAGGGGTATACCGATTGTGCGGTAGGCCCAAAGGGGTTTTGAATCTGTGTATCTGCCCCCTCTGTCGGAGGGAAGGAGCGAAGGCGCACCGCTCGATCGAACGCTCTTTAGTCAGACCGTTTGATTCTGTTAGTCAGGCGGGGCTCTGGTGTAAATAGCCCTAGCCGGACACCGGTGTCTTGTCTAGACTAGCGTTCTAGGGTGTATATTTTGTTCGCTAGGTCGGAGGGACCGGGAGACTAAGCGGCGTCTGTGTAAATTCGGTTCGCTAGTTCTCATCCTATCTGGGCTAAGTGGGAAGGCGTGTAAATTTGGAACCCACTAGACTTTTGATAGTGCGACTAAGAGGCGTCTGTGTAAATTCGGTCCTCTAGCTCGCTATATATGTGGTGATTGGGCAGTGTGGCTAACCAAAACGTATGTAGATTGTTTTTAGGTAGTCCATTCAAGGTACTGGCCAATAGTTTAGTTGGGAATTGTAAATGTGTTAACGATTGTTTAGTAAAGTGTATATCTTGTTAGATAGCGCGAGCTCAGCCGTCTAGCGAGAGTGTTAATAGTGTGTTGCTGTATTATAGTGCACGGTACCATAACCCTGTATATTTACTGACACTGTATATAAGTACTAATCATTGTCGTCCATTGCATGTTTAACACCATAACCACTAATAATTGTATTGTGACCTTAACTTGTGCTTTGACCTATGCTAACCGTACTGTAACCGCTATTTGTAAAAGACGATGTTACTGGGGTGTGTTATAGACGGGTAATTCGTATATAGAGAATAATAGCGTGGGTGACTGTATAGTTACGCCAAAGGGCATAATATTGATTATCTAGTGACTGGTGTAACAGCTGTGTGTGTACGGGAATTCCCTGAGTGTTTATTGTTATTGTGTACGTTTCACTTGGTAACCGTACCACGTGGTGCTGTTGCCAGAGGAAACGGGTGTGACTGTTGAATAGTACGCGTGTATAGTATTCGTTGTCAACGACGTTCCATTGTTAAGTATGGGTGCGTCGCAGTCAACGATCCCGGATCCCTTAGGTTGTATGGTGAAGAATTTTAAAAAGGGATTCAAAACTTGTGATTTTGGGGTTAAAATGTCTCCTGTACGTTTGGTCACTTTGTGTACTAGGGAGTGGCCTACTTTGGTTGCGGCATGGCCGCCACGTGGCAGTTTGGATCCAACTCTGGTACAGCGCTTACACGTGGCTGTATCAGGTAGGCCTGAACTTTACGGCCAGTTTCCTTATGTTGATTGTTGGAGACAGGCCGTAAATGACTCGCCAAAATGGCTCCGGACATGCCACGAGGAGCAATGTCGCCTCATGGTAGCTAGGACTTGTTCGTCCACTAGGACTGGTGTTAGGCCCATTTTGGACACGCCCCCTGAGTCCGAGATCCCTTTGCCGCCCCCTTACTTTCCGTTAAGAGGAAGTGACGCAAACGCAGGAAGTCCTGCAACCCTCCCCTCATTACCCCCATCCACTTCCGCTTCCTCCTCCAGTACAGGATCCACCCCCCCTCGTACTAAATCTCCCCTTCCGGAATCAGAACCAACCCCCATTAAAAACGAATATCCTGATTTGGCGCCACTTCAGACTTCCGGTCAAGCTTCATCTAGCTCGACTCGAAGTGTTTTATTTACCACCTTTTCCCAAAACCAGGCTCCCACATCCCCATACCCTATTTCTCCCCGACTGGAACCTATGACTGACGCCCCTCCACGTAGCCCCATACAGACCCGACAGTTGACCGGTGCCCAACAATTAAAGCACTATCAGATGCCTCTTCGTCTGAATCCCGGGTCAGCCTATATCGATGCCGCAGGTCAAATGGCACACGCTGACCCAGTCTTCGTATATGTCCCATTCACCACCACCGATCTTTTAAACTGGAAGACCCACAATTCCTCGTATACCGAGAAACCACAAGCTATGACTGATCTGTTCACCTCAATAGTGCAGACGCATAACCCGACATGGGCTGATTGCCAGCAGTTATTAATGACTTTATTCAATAATGAGGAAAGGACAAGAATAAATCAAGCAGCCATTAAAGCACTAGAGGATAAAGCCCGTACTTTAAACCAAGCCAATCCATCAGCATGGGCCGCAACACATTATCCCAACACTGATCCCGATTGGAACGTAAATGGTGCTGATATGGTTCAACTCAGAGCCTATAGAGACGCTATAATTGCTGGCATGAAAGCCGGAGGAAAGAAAGCTATTAACATGTCGAAGACAGTTGAGGTGATTCAGAAAAGCGATGAAGCGCCCAGTGTCTTTTATGACCGATTATTGGAGGCATACCGCTTGTATACCCCCTTTAATCCGGAAGACGCAGATAATTCCCGAATGGTGAACTCCGCCTTTGTCAGCCAAGCTTACGGAGATATTAAGCGCAAGCTACAAAAGTTAGAAGGGTTTGCAGGTATGTCAATCACCCAACTAATGGAGGTAGCGAACAAGGTTTATATGAATAGGGAAACAGAAAGTAAGAAAGAGGAAGAGCGCAAGATGCGTAGAAAGGCTGATATGCTAGCGGTAGCGATCGCAGGCGTAGATAGACGGGGCCCAGATAGAGGCGATAGTAGATGGAATGAGGAACCTCTAAGTAGAAATCAGTGCGCATACTGTAGGGAAGAAGGGCATTGGAGAAATGAGTGTCCTCGAAGAGAACAGTGTGAGAAAGACAGACCTAGGATAGGTTATGGAAACTTTAGAGGCAGAGCGAGAGGTAGAGGAGGCCCCGGAGGGAGTAATGGTTATAGAGGGAGTAATGGGAACAGAGGAAGTGTTAGGGAAGACAGGTATATTCCAGCAGCGCAAAGGTCCCGCGATAGAGAAGGCAGGGACTTCGTGGGATTGGCTGACACGGTCATGGAGGACTATTGATACCGACCGGGCTCCATCCCCCTTGGTCGAGCGGAGCCTATGGTCGATGTATCAATAGGGGGAAAAAGGAGTGCGTTCATGATCGACACTGGTGCTGAACATTCAGTGGTGACTAATCTAGTTGCTCCTCCATCTGGAAGGACTATTACTGTGATAGGAGCAACTGGAAGAAGTGCTGAAAAACCGGTTCTTAAAAGTCGACTCTGTACATTGGGAGGCCACGTAATAAAACATCAATTCCTTTATATGCCTGAATGTCCAGTCCAATTGCTGGGACGTGATATGCTATCAAAATTACAAGCGCAGATTACGTTCCTACCAAATGGAACAACATCTTTAAAGTTTAATGGACCTTCAGGTATCATGACATTATCCGTACCAAAGGAAGAAGAGTGGCGACTTTATACAGCGTTGACTAGCCAAAACCCTAGGAGTGATGAGACATTATTTAATATACCAGGAGTTTGGGCAGAGAACAACCCACCAGGACTGGCCCGCAATATTCCACCTATAAAAATTGAACTAAAACTTGGGGTTTATCCAGTGAGCCTAAGACAATACCACATCCCGCAGAAGGCTAAGAAGAACATCCAATCCTATCTGGATAAGTTCATACGGTATGGTATCCTAAAATTCTGTACTTCCCCCTGGAACACCCCATTGCTGCCTGTTCAAAAGCCCGGTACAGATGAGTATCGACCTGTGCAGGACTTGAGAGCAGTCAATGATGCGGTTGTTAGTATACATCCAGTTGTACCCAATCCATATAACCTGCTTGCTTTAATTCCGGGCGGGGCTACTTACTTCACAGTCTTAGATCTCAAAGATGCCTTCTTTTGCCTCCGAATTGCCGCAGAAAGTCAATGTATTTTCGCTTTCCAATGGGAGAACGCTGTAACGGGCTCAAAACGCCAAATGACTTGGACAAGACTGCCCCAAGGGTTTAAAAATTCACCTACCCTATTTGGTTCAGCCCTAAGTCAAGATCTACTGGATTTCGAGTCCATCCCAGGAGAGTGTGTATTGTTACAATATGTAGATGACTTGTTGATAGCAGCAGTTACAAAAGAAATCTGTCAGCAAGCAACGCACGATCTACTGCACATTCTCTGGAAGGCAGGATACAAGGTGTCTAGAAAGAAGGCTCAGTTGTGTTTGCCAACTGTCAAGTATCTGGGATTCCATATCTCTGAAGGTCAAAGAATTATGGGGCCAGAGAGAAAAGAAGCTGTCTGCCAAATACCAATACCCAAGAATAGAAGACAAGTGCGAGAATTCTTGGGGGCAGCAGGCTTCTGTAGGATATGGATTCCCAGCTATGCGATACTAGCAAAACCTCTGTACGCAGCTATCAAAGGTACAGAGCACGACCCCTTCTTATGGACCCAAGAACAGCAAACGGCATTTGAAGATGTGAAGAAGGCTTTGATGAGTGCCCCAGCATTAGGTCTACCTGATCACACACGACCATTCTACTTATATGTACACGAGCAAAGAAGAATGGCTGTGGGAGTATTGACACAGTACTTGGGATCATGGCAAAGACCTGTTGCCTACATGTCTAAGCAATTGGATGCAGTGGCCAGCGGACTTCCACCTTGTCTAAGAG
This sequence comes from Pelobates fuscus, assembly GCF_036172605.1. NCBI lineage: Eukaryota > Metazoa > Chordata > Amphibia > Anura > Pelobatidae > Pelobates > Pelobates fuscus. The sequence goes on along the minus strand of NC_086319.1, from coordinate 252,468,022 downwards.
CCGTAGCTGCAGCCGCCCTGCTAGTAGCTGAAGCCGATAAACTCACTCTGGGTCAAGAACTTTATGTACGAGTCCCACATGCAGTACAGACGTTGTTGGATTACAAAGGAAATCATTGGTTTAGTAACAGCCGTATGACCAAGTATCAAGCAATGTTGTGTGAAAACCCAAGAGTGCATTTAGAGACTGTAAACACCTTAAATCCAGCTACCCTTTTGCCACAACCTACTGAAAGTCAACATGATTGTTTGGAAGTAATGGATGAAGTATTCTCAAGTAGACCAGATCTTCGTGATTTTCCCATCCAGAACCCCGATGTTCAATATTATACCGACGGCAGTAGTTATGTGAAAGAAGGGATCCGCTATGCAGGATATGCAGTAACAACAATAGACAAGGTGATAGAAGCTCGGCCACTGGCGAAAGGAACATCAGCACAAAAGGCAGAATTAATAGCACTAACACGAGCGTTACAATTGGCTGAAGGTTTAAGAGTGAATATCTATACGGACTCTAAGTATGCGTTTTTAACCACTCATGCCCACGGAGCTTTGTATAAAGAAAGAGGACTACTGAATTCAGAAGGCAAAGAAATCAAATACGCAGCTGAAATCCTACAACTATTGGAAGCAGTGTGGGAGCCGAAAGAAGTCGGTATCATACATTGTCGAGCGCATCTGAGAGGAGATGGTGATGTAACCAAGGGAAATCGGATGGCAGATAGTGCAGCTAAGCGGGCTGCTGAATCAGGAAGACAGGAGTATGTGGGGCATATAGCTGCTCTTATACCAACTCCACTGTCCCAATGGACTCCAGTTTATACAGCTCAAGAAGAGGAGTGGTTAAAGACTGAACCAGGAAAGTATTTGGAGAACAAGTGGTATCAGCTAGAAGATGGAAGAATAGTCATACCAGCATCACTAGCGGTAGAAATTGTCCAAAATTATCATAACGGGACACATTCTGGGAGAGACAGTACTGAAGAATCTCTCAGAAAACATTTCTACATACCAAGATTGTCCAACTTGACTCAGGCCATTGTACGAAGATGTGTAACGTGTGCTAAAAATAATGCAAGACAAGGACCAGTAAAGCCACCAGGAGTCCAGTTTATGGGGGGACTCCCCATGTCCGATCTACAAATAGACTTTACAGTGATGCCTAAATCGGGTGGACATCGTTACCTGCTGGTAATTGTGTGCACCTATTCAGGCTGGGTAGAAGCATGTCCTACTCGTACAGAGAAAGCAGGAGAAGTTGTGAGATTCCTGCTACGAGAAATAATACCCCGATATGGACTACCCTGTTCTATAGGATCGGACAATGGTCCAGCTTTTGTTCATCAGTGCCTACAACAACTGACTCATATGCTTGGTATAAAGTGGAGGCTTCATACTGCATATAGACCCCAGAGTTCTGGTAAGGTAGAGAGAATGAATAGAACTATTAAGAACCAGTTGGCTAAAATGTGTCAGGAAACCCAACTTAAGTGGAACGTTCTCTTACCCATAGCTCTATTGCGAATCCGCAGTACCCCAACCAGAAGGATGGGCCTCTCTCCTTTTGAAATTATGTATGGGCGACCACCTCCCGTACTTGGTAACTTAAGGGGGATTTGAGTCAGTTGGGAGAAGGAATTACCCGGCAGCAGGTTGTAGAGTTGGGTAAGACTATGGAGGAGGTACAGAAATGGGTACAAGATAGATTACCTGTGAATATTTATCCCCCTGTTCATAGTTATCATCCAGGAGATCAAGTGTGGATTAAAGAGTGGAATAATGTACCGTTAGGGCCCAAGTGGAGAGGTCCTTATGTTGTTCTTTTGTCTACCCCTACAGCGATAAAAGTAGCCGAAGTGACTCCGTGGATACATCACTCCAGGGTTAAGCCAGCAGCAGTCGATTCTTGGCAAGTTACAACAGATCCAGAGAATCCCTGCAAGATCCGGTTAAAACGCACTACTCAGTCGGAGTAACGAGGAATCGTGTGGATTACAAATTTTATTATTTTTGGGATTTGGTGCGTGAGTGAGAAGGCCATAATAAAGCCTGTCCGCTTACCAACACATAGTGTATAAGCCAGGAAAGTCTCGAAGGGACACCTGTGAAGACGAGCAGAACTCCATTCCCTGCAGCCCTCACATCCTGGAAGCTGAGGCGCCATCGCACGGACGAAGACTGAGGATGACGGCGAAAGATGTGCTTTTGATAGTGTTTATTTATATGTGTTTTTATATTCAGGAAGGTAGAGGTACCGACACTCCTAGCTGTGAGGTATGCATTAAGACTACGAGAACAGGTAACCATATTTCCCAAACCCTAATTTGGCATTCACAATACGAGTGTAAAGGAGATGTATCGAGATGTAGATACCTAAATATAGACTATAGTGTGTGCCATTTAGGAGTAGGAGAACCTAAGTGCTTCAGTCCGGAGTATCAACCTCGTACAATTTGGTTGACTCTCAGGAATGGAGATCCTCAGGGGACCCTAATTAATAAGACAGTGTTAGAATCCGTACATTCTTCAGGTGTTCTGCTATTTGATGCGTGTAAAGCGATATCGAGTGGTAGAAAGCCGTGGAATGTATGTGGGGATCTTAGATGGGAGAGGACGTATGGTTCTAATGATAAATATATTTGTCCCAGTAGTAAAAATAAATATGTGAGTCCTAGATGCCCAAATAAAGACTATAACTTTTGTCCATATTGGTCTTGTGTGGGGTGGGCGACTTGGGGACAGACAGTAGACAAAGACATGATAGTGACTAAGTTGCCGACTAGCCCATATTGTAAGTCTATGGAATGTAATCCCATCCATATACTTATAAATAACCCCGATAAGTTCTTAGACAAATATGGCAATTTATTTGGGTTTCAGATATACGGGACGGGTTTAGATCCTGGGACATTATTGTTTATAGGGATAGAGACTGATACGGTATCCTCCCAAACTCATCAAGTATACCATTCCTTTTATGAAGAGATGAGTATAGATAATAAGATCCCCCATAATGCTAAAAACCTGTTCATCGATTTAGCCGAAAGTATTGCCGGTAGTCTTAATGTTACCAACTGCTATGTGTGTGGAGGTACTAACATGGGAGACCAATGGCCTTGGGAAGCAAAGGAGGTAATGTCCGGTTCTGAGGCAGTTGACCAACTAATATCTACACAAGCCGATTATCATATGAGTGTTAGAGGTAAATCTGAGTGGAGATTAAAGACCTCCATCATAGGTTATGTTTGCATAGCAAGGAAAGGAATAATGTATAATACTTCTGTAGGAGAATTAACTTGTCTAGGGCAAAAAGCTTATGATGATGATACAAAGAATACAACTTGGTGGTCGGCTTCAAATGTCTCAGAACCATCTAACCCGTTTGCTAGATACGCCAATTTAAAGGATGTGTGGTTTGATTTATCCATCACATCTACCTGGAGAGCCCCAGCAAATTTGTACTGGATCTGTGGTAAGAAAGCCTATTCGGAGTTGCCACAGGACTGGGAAGGGGCATGTGTGTTGGGTATGCTCAAACCATCCTTCTTCTTGTTACCGATTGAAACAGGTGAGACTTTAGGTGTTAAAGTGTATGATGTGAATCATAGGAAGAAAAGGGGACCCATAGAGATAGGCACCTGGGAAGATAATGAATGGCCTCCCCAGCGTATCATAGATTATTATGGGCCAGCCACGTGGGCTGAGGATGGTACCTTTGGTTACAGAACCCCTATTTATATGCTCAACCGAATTATAAGATTACAGGCGGTGGTTGAGATTATTACTAACGAAACATCACAAGCGCTCAATCTTCTAGCGAAGCATAACACCAGGATGAGGACAGCAGTCTACCAAAATAGATTAGCCTTGGATTACCTTTTGGCAGTAGAGGGAGGTGTATGTGGGAAGTTTAACCTGAGCAATTGCTGTCTTCAAATAGATGACGAAGGGCAAGCAATAGCTGAGCTTACTAGCCATATGGTTAAACTAGCGCATGTGCCTACTCAGGTATGGAAAGGGTACAATCCAAGTAGTTGGTTTGGTAGCTGGTATGAGTGGTTTGGAGGGCTTAAGGCAGTGGTAGGTGGAGTCCTACTGATTTTAATGTTGTGTCTACTCCTGCCGTGTCTTATACCCCTAGTAGTTAGGTCTGTGCAAAGCCTGATAGGAAATATAGCAGAGAGGAAGGCTGCTGCACAGATAATGGCGATATATAAGTATAAGGCTCTAGATCAGGGAGAACCAATGCAGGAAGATGAGTGTTAAAAGATTCACATCATAAGATAAGTCTGGTCTGGTTCAAGGTAACTTGCGGTGTATGCAAACCAAGGTTAAGTGATGCCTCAAGTAATTGTAAAATATCAAGAGGCATCAAAGGGGGGAATGTGGTGGAATCTCGGTAAAAATAAATTTAGTAGGCCGAGATTACCACGTGGCATGTGTACGTGCATATGCTGACGTATCGATCAGTTGGTTGCACGAGGCAAGATACGATCAGTAGTGTACGGAGCATGTACAAGAATACAGGATGTAGTATTCCCCCTCCTCCATTGTGCTGGACAAGCCATGCGGTCAAACAGGAAGTTAATTCTTATTTGTGTTGATTGGTTAAGAGAATGTGCGGGTGGAGCTTAATATGGGAGGAGTTATGTGCCTATATAAGGAACCTGCACTATTGTCCGGGGCTCAGAACTTGCTGTATTTTGGTGACGTTAGTCCCTCTGAGTCCCGATCGGTGATCCAATAAAGAATCTCTTCCTTCCTGAAGAAACCTGTGTCCATCTCTTTGTGCTTGGCTTCCGTCAGTTTCTCCGGTATCAATCTCTGTGCTTGGCTTACGTCAGTTTCTTCGGTATCACTAGCACCTCCCATTTAAAAAATAAATAAATAAATAAACATGTTTATAGTATGCTAGAATAATACCTACCAAAATGTGCAAATATGTTAAAAGTTACAGGCATGTGCAAAGAAAAGCTTTCATATACCGCTGGATAACAAAAAAAACAAAAAACCCACTATAAGTATTACACAACTTTCTTAAAAATAAACAAACAACCAATAAATCTGAAACATGGTGCAAAGTTGTAAAAGTAGCATATTTACCAATATAATGTTATTCTACTGGTTTCCATGGTGTTTGCTCCACTTTTCGATTTTTGCACCATTTCTTAGATCTGAACACTTTAATAAATCTGCTCATCATATATATATATATTTTAAATTGCTATTTATTAAGTGTCAATACACTGTGCGGCATAAATAAAAACACATCTGCGATCAAGTACAAATGTAATAATCAGACAAGAAGAAAATGTTTGTTAACATGACATTGCTAATGGTGTGCAAGGCGAACTTTGGCCATGAGGATATCCACGTACGTACTGTCTGGATAGCATGTCTGTGTTTAGTTGTGTAGGACAAGTCCTTCTACATACACAGCAATGTCAACAATAAACCACAAGTCAAAGAGGGCCCGGACAGTTTTTATTATTATTTTTTTATTTTATTGATTCTGATTGTTATTGCGGCCTCACGCACAGCCTCGAGTAACACGTTTCCGGTATGACCATTCCGTACAACAGGGGGACACACATCCCAAACGGACCCGGAGGTAGTATCCGGTGACGCACATCCTGCCCGGGAAGCAGCCGCCTTCCTGAGGTGCCGGAGAGGTGGAGAGTCTGCCTGTGCACAGGGAACGAGTCCGTACAGGTGTTCAGCCAGCCCCCTTCCCTGTCCTACCTGGGGAGTGGAGGCGGAACGCACAGCCGCGCGACCCTTATTCCCCACCGGGCCTGTTTGTCGGGTGCACAGCCGCGGTTTTTCGGCCGAGAAGGACGATGAAGCCTGGGGTTACTCCGATGTAAAAGTACTGGAGGTTGAGAAATCGTGACCGAGACATGGAGGGGAAGCCCGGCCTGCAGACCGTGTATCAGGCCGTGCAGGCCCTCTACCACGACCCGGATCCCAGCGGCAAGGAGAGGGCCTCGCTATGGCTGGGGGAGCTGCAGAGATCGGTGAGCGGCCTATGCCATGCCTGGAGAGGGGAGCCCGTGCCAGCCAGCCAGGGGAGCGGCCTACCAGGTGTCTGGTGTCAGCGGCCGCAAAGGACTGGCCGGGCAGAGCTAGCGTCTTACTCCCCGGGGGGGGGGGCGGGCGGGCGGGATGGCCCATGGCTGTGATATGTGAGGGCTGGGCGGGCGGCCGGCATGGCCCAGGGCTGGGTGGGATGGGCGTGTTGGGGACTGGGGAACACGAGTTAGGCTGAGGTGAGAGCTGAAAGCCGGGTACATGGATTGGGGTTTGGGTGGAGCTCTCCTCACTAGGGCACGGTAGAGACATACAGGAAGTTACATGTATGTAACATATTAGTCATGCACCCACAGTAATCACAGGTTACATGGATGTGCAAACTGCTGAATGATTTGGGTTTTGCCACGATGGGCCTGGTGTTAACATGGTGGATTAATGTGATTGTTGGTTTTGAATGTGAAATGAGTTATTTTCGAGATGGAGTTGATATTGCACATTCACTTGTGAACGCGTGATTATATTGGACTTGCATTTGGATCACCTATGTGAGATACAGTTAAAGCGATCGTCCAATTTTTTTTATTTTTTATTATGTAATGCTATTTGAGTAAAGTGCCAGTGGGGTTTATTCACTAAACTGAGAATTGAATGTTGTCTAAGGAATTACAGAATTTTAGCTAAATGTAATTCCTTTCCAGCTCAGAAATTTGCAGTCAATTGCTTATTCTCCACTATTCCTGGTTTAGTGAACCTCAGTTGGCTTTAAAGGGGGGAGTTAACTATGTTTTTTTAACATATTTAATATTATGTATATTTATCCCTTATGTTTAGCAAATGTGTGTTTTGTGAGGTCTGTAAATAATACTATTAAATGTAAAACTCCACATTGCTGTATTTACTTGTATTCTGAAACTGGACACCTGTATCCTTGCTCCTTGTCAATCATAGATATGTTATTATATTTTGCCATTGAACCAACACTATATGGACAAATGTATTGGGACACCAGACCATTACACGAACAGGGACTTTCATGACATTATATTTTAAATACATAGACATTAAAGGGACACTATAGTCACCCAGACCACTTCAGCTCAATGAAGTGGTCTGGGTGCCAGGTCCCCATAGCAGTTTCAGAGAAACCTGTCTTCCGGACAGCCACCAGAGGCGCATCTGCGACGCTGGAGGCATATTATGCCTCCATCACACAGAGCGTCCATAGGAAAGCATTGAAAAATGCTTTCCTATGGACACTTTGCGCGCGCGGCACTGCCACGCATGCGCATTCCACTCCGCTGTCGGCTGGGGAGGAGAGGTAAGGGAGCCCGGCGGTGGAAGAAGGTGAGTAACTGAAGGGGTTTTAACCCCTTCAGCATCACGGGAGGGGGACCCTGAGGGTGGTGCCACCTTCAGGGTACTATAGTGTCAGGAAAACCGAATTTGTTTTCCTGACACTATAGTGATCCTTTGCAGTTATAACCGCTTCTACTCTTCTGGGAAGGTCTTCCACAAGATTTTGGAGTGTTTCTGTGGGAATTTTTGCCCATTCATCCAGTACATCATCTATGAGGTCAGGCACTGATGATGGACGAGAAGGCCTGACTCGTAATCTCTGTTCCAGGTCATCCCAAAAGTGTTTGATGCGGTTGAGGTTAGGGCTCTGTGCGGGAAAGTCAAGTTCTTGTCCAACCATAGTTTTATTGACATTGCTAGTACTACAATTTCCCCTGTGGTGCAGCTAATTAATTTCAATATTTTTTACCCAAACTGTAATGTTGGTAACTGGCGCATAAAAACACTATTTCTCCTACCTTGGGAGACTTTAATAATTTGTCTGTTATAGGTTCTAGTTGTCAAGTAAACAGTTGTTTATGATGTAGAAAGTAAAAGTAATGTACATTTCAGTGATTGCTAAGATACTCTGTGAAAATACCACAAGCACCATAATGACCTAAATTACTTGCATAGTTTATTTTATTAAATAGATCCTCAATTGTTCTTCATCCCATTCATCATGGGTAAAAAAAGTCATACCAGCTAATAAACTCTTTCACTGTGCAATTTCACAGGGGAATCAATGGATATCCATTTGATCTAAGCTACATATATCTCTGCCTTATTGGCTGAGATCATCTTCATATTCTAAGAGATAAAATGACATGAGTCCAAGACTCCCTAAATACTATGACTGGTCTATGAAACTTCAACTGATACTAGCATGGGACATGACATGATTCCGACTTTTAGTAATAGAACTGCAGTACCTCATACCATGTTTGACAAAGAAAGGAATTGCATTGAAACTTGGAAATGGTGTGCTTTCTGTTTAATAGAATTATGTACAAATATTACTGGGGCAGTGGTTGAAATTGACTTGCATTTGCCAACCTGCATTCTTTCTATTGATTTACTGCGGGTAGAATAAGTTGGCTGAGATTTGCATACTGAATTGTGATCTTATTAATGTGCTCCCAGCATTGCTTTGCAACTCTTTAAAATAGTCATATGTGCCCAAACCAGATATACAACTATAAATTATGCCAGCCCTAGAACCTGACTAGTGTATTGTGGTTTGTGATTAAAGAATATCTGGGTGGCATTGTAGCCTAGCACTATTATTATATGCAAGGTGTGCCAATTACTCAGATGAGAATTCTAAGGAATGTTTTATTTTCCACATATTTCATTAGATTTTTTTTGGCACACTGTTTTCTTGCATCAAAGGTTTTTAACCTGTGTGAAATATTTTCAAATTCTACACATAACCATATACATGCTGTTTGAGTAACCACCAAATCCCAAAATAGTCACCTTATTAGTGAACTGAAACTTGCCGTCATCTATTCGAGCACAGATTTATACATTCAGAGTTGTCCACATTAGGATCTTATACTGTCCTTGGCACTGTAAAGGAGTTTAGTTACAGACAGCTGATCTTTCTTTGGTGTGACTACTTTTACAGTAGTGGCAAGTTTTGTTCTCTGTTTACCACACCCAGCCTAGGTAGTCAGTGGAAAGATCCACTATGTTTTGAAACTTGTCTGATATAACTGACCATAACCGAGGTCATTTAAGAAAACATTAATGTTATCATAATGAGCAGTGCAATGTGAAGTAATATGTGATCTCTTCAAAATACGGTTTCATCTGTCATGTTAACAATTGTATATTGGTCCAGGGATTTTTACACTAAACTTTTTAACTACCGGTACTAAACATCCTCATGGCACTTAATGCTATCATGGTATTGATTTATGTGTGTTAAATTCCTAAGGAACCTTGGAAATGTCATGTCCGTTTTGGATTATATTTCTTTCCCGCATAATTCTGTAATGTATAGAAGTTATTTACAGTGTGTGTGTGTGTGTGTGTGTGTGTATGTATATATATATATGTATATATATATATATATATATATAATATAATTTTTTTTTTTTATTATTGCATTTGTAGTACTAAAACAATGTGACAATTGACCAGATTAATTTAGCCATATGGGAGTAGGTAATGTGTTGTATGAGGTGAAATACTGTTATTCACGTTGTTAATTTACTTGTCTTGTGGTTTTTCAAGGTCTATGCTTGGGAAATCTCAGACCAGCTGCTTCAGATCCGTCAAGATGTGGAGTCCTGCTATTTTGCTGCACAGACGATGAAGATGAAGATTCAGACCTCTTTCTATGAACTCCCCGCAGACTCCCACGCCTCACTGAGGGATTCCCTGTTGTCACATATCCAGAACTTGAAAGACTTATCTCCTATAATTGTAACTCAGGTAGGAATACTGCCTTATTTTTTTTAGCACAAAACTGAACACTGCTTTTTTCTTTAACCTGGAATTAAAGGGGTCACTCTAGGCACTATAACCACTTTATCACATTGAAGTGATTATAGTGCCTCTTTCCTCCTTGTGCGTTTCCAACATTCAACGTTAAACGGCTTTCAAAATTTTTAATGCTGCATTCGTGTCTAGCCTGGTCCCTCTGTACTGCAGATGGTAATCTCGCCCTTTGCTAGGATGCGGGCTGCTGGGAATTCTTATTCAGTGTTAAACTGTTGAAAAAAGTTTTTAATGTAGAATAGAGGCACATTGCTTCAATGAGATGAAGTGATTATAATGCCTAGAGCGTATTTTGATTACCTTTGCTAACTTGGTAGGTTATATCATATGATGCAGGTTACAACAGCCTACTAGGTAGTGCTGTACATTGCGTGTGCATACGCTTATTAAAGGGACACTATAGTCACCAGAACAACTACAGCTGATTGCATTTGTTCTGGTGAGTAGAATCATTGCCTTCAGGCTTTTTGCTGTAAACACTGTCTTTTCAGAGAAAATGCAGTTTACATTACAGCGTAGTGATAACCTCACTGGCCACTCCTCATATAGCTGTTAGAGATCCTTCCTGGGTCATGGCTGCCTAAAATGCATCCAAACATTCAGTATCTCCTCCCTCTGCATGCAGACACTGAACTTTCCTCATAGATTCATTGATTCAGTTCATCTCTATGAGGAGGTGCTGATTGGCCAGGGCTGTGTTTGAATTGCGCTGGCTCTGCCTCCTTGTCAGTCTCAGCCAATCCTATGGGGAAGTATTGTGATTGGATCAGGCCACCACTTCTGATGATGTCAGAGGAAGTTCACAGGCAGAGGCAGCAGCTTCAGACTTGACTACAAGTAAGATTTTACTATCTTTAGGGAAGCAAAGGGGGATAGATAGTGGTTTTAACACTATAGGGTCAGGAATACTTGTTTGTGTTCCTGACCCTATAGTGCTCCTTTAAAAACAGGACACATGTATATCAAATCTCTTTTACTATACATTGGCCAAAAGCCCACAATTAACACTTGTTTGTTTTGCAGCTGGCTTTAGCAATAGCAGATCTGGCCCTGCAGATGGCTTCCTGGAAAGGCTGTGTTCAGACACTAGTAGAATCGTAAGTATATATTACCAATCCTGTATGAAACTGCCTTTTCCTATCTCACAGAATTACAGCTTTTTTCCAGTTTCTGATTTGCACTAAAAGATGTTGCCTCTCTTTGTAGATATCGTAATGATGTGTCTTCATTGCCCTTCCTCTTGGAGATTTTAACTGTATTACCCGAAGAGGTTCACAGTCGATCCTTGCGCATTGGTGCGAATCGACGCGCAGAAATCATTGAAGACTTGGCTTATTATTCCAGTACTGTGGTTTCTCTTTTGGTGAGTAGATTGTGTTAACATGTAGGTTTAATGCAACTGCTGGAAAAAAATTATAGCAATATTTATTTTTGGTAAGCAGACAAGTTGCAAAGAGAGCATCAATACCATGAATCAAAAACCGTGATCATTTCATTAAGAAAATAGTTGGCTTATAAGCTATAAAGTGATTGACAGATGGGACTAGAGATTTTCGATAATGAATAATGTAAACCGTTGCTAGTCATTTTACTAGCACGATGTATAGATAAACTTGTATGCTTTTTAAAATGACCATAAGTTATGTGTACCATGACAAATGTACCTGCCTATGTGATGCTTGGTGCTAGGTGCATGTATTCTGAAATTTTGAAGGGAGAAAAGTTATTTTCTCTGTGTGTCTTCCAAATGCTTTAGTATTCATCACCTATTTTGTCGATAAACCCCTCAATGAAAATGTGCATACGTTTTAATTATGCATTTTTGTATTGGGAGAATATCTAAAACAGCTTGCAAATCTACAGAAATATTATCTGAAGCCTTTGCATGCACTTGTAACCCATACCAGACTTCTTTGGCTGTCTAGTCATTGACTTCCCCATGCAACTCAATGAGAAGTCTCTGCGAGGCAGGTGCTCTGAGCAATTACCTGTCTCTAGAGTTTAGCTCCACTGAGTTAATCAACCAGGAAGTAACATGACCGGCTATCTGACAGCTAGGAATGTGTACCAAGATTAATTGATAAAAGTGCCAGTTTAGCTACATTGGATATCAATATAAAGTGCTTTAGGGACCCAAAGTGTCCCTTGTTATCAAAATTCCCTACTCTTGTCACTTATGGTGATGCAACAGCAACGGTAATGAGGCTGAATCAGCTGGATGTCTACTTACTCGTATGGTGGGCCTGCACTCTACCAGGAGGGGGGTATAAGATCCTTATGGGATGCCGCCATGTGATGTGTATACTGCGCATGTGAGGTAGCTGGGTAGGCTTTTTTTTTTTACACTAGTAGTGGGCATGCACCAACATCAGCTGTGCAGGATGCATGCGCACTACAGGGTAGGTTAATATGATGATGCTACTGTGCATACGCTGGACCAGAATACCCTGTACTGCGCAGGCATCCTGCACAGCTGATATTGGCGCATATGCACGACTAGTGTCAGAAAACCATACTCCGATACTGCGTATCAGTGACTTTATGTTCAGACACAGCCCGCCATCACAGCGCCCCGTAAAGATCTCATACCCACCTCCTGGTGCAGCACAGAGATCCAGCTGATTCGGCCTCACTTCCGGTGCAACCACGTCACCTAAAGTGACGAGGGTAGAGAATTTTGATAGAACATCCCGTTTGGTACAAAACAAGCAAACTGAAGCTATTTCCCCAAGGGCTTTTTTGTTTTTTTTGTTGGAGGTCTTTATAACAAAACAAAGCATTCAACCATTGAGAGTAATCGAGCTACTTCTTTGAACTGTAATTGGTTATTTAGATGTAACCATTTCAAGAATAGTAAAAATAAACAAACTTGCCAGCTAGAGATGGTGGAGACATGAATCCAGGGACAGGGCATTCCCTGTATCAATGAACAGCAAACAGTCGGATTTTAACATTGTGTAGTAGAATCAAGTAAAAAAATAAATAATAATTGTGTTCCTCTTCATATGATGTAAAACTCAGCCTTTATTCAAGTGTCCATTTATAAAAAAAAAAAAGTAAAATCAAAAAGCAGAATACCACATACCTTCTTTGAGAGTAAAATACAGGAAAATGTGTTTTTAAAATTCCAGCTTATCTGTGTAAGGGTATGCATGTGCTATGCTGCTTTTTCATTTGTCAGGTTTTTTTTTTTTTGCAGGAGCAATCCTCTTCTCATCTTACACATGTCATCGCTCATGCCTTTGCAGTCTTGGCCTTTTGAGTTTTCATATGATGCTTTTCCAGATCTGTTAAACAAGCATCAGTAGTGTTTTGCTCAAGTAATGCACTATTTATGCATGACATGCAGTGCAGTATAACACACCAAAAAAGTATTTGGCATTAAGTAGTAGGATCAGCCTGATAGAAATTTCCTTAGTATCCAGCTTTCTGATATGTTCACTCTGGGTAGCCCTCCTGATCTTCCTGACCCATGCATTTTTGCTGATGTGAACAAAACTCATCTTGTCTGATGTATATTGCTGACTTGACAGTACAGATGTCAGATTCCTATTGAGATCAGTCATTTGTTTACATGACAACTTCTTACTCTTATCGTTCCACATACACTGGGTTGTAGTATAAATGGAAATTCAGTGCAAAAACTGTCATCAATTTTCAAAAAGTTTCTCCTATATGGTGAAATGGGCCCTCCTCACATTGATTTATTCTCTATTACAAGTTTATAATTTCAGTGTCACAATCTATAATGTAATATTAAATGCTAGTATATATTTTTGGTGTAAGCTGTATCTGGTTATGGTAGTTTCTGTATAATTTTCACTAAAGCACACAAAAGAGCAACCCAATAACCACCTGTTACCGTTTTGGGCCTTGGTGAAATTCATCGGTGTTGTCTTTTATTAAGAGGACACTGACTTTACTGTATTTTCAAGACCATGGACAATCCCTGTTTGAAGGCACTCACACACTAGACTTAAAGTTAATTTAAAAAAGACTTGCTGTGGGGAAATTTGTTGCAAATCCGAATAAGACAACCACTGCTAAATGACTTCCATTGATGTGTATTTGTAGATATGTATATTTTCCTGCTTTATGGTTCTGGTTTCTTACCTTATTATATCTTGTGCTCCAGATGACCTGTGTTGAGAAAGCTGGCAGCAATGAGAAGATGTTGATAAAGACTTTCCGTTGTCTGGGCAGCTGGTTTAATTTGGGAGTCCTGGATAGCAACTTCATGGCCAACAACCGCCTCTTGATGTTGCTCTTCCAGGTCCTGGTAAGTATTGATGACTCATTAGTGTAATTACACACAAATATAACTGCTGTTTCATTTCTTTACTTTATACCTGTATGGCCATGTATTGTGCAACATTGACCTTTTGTTTCCCTTCTCTCTATACTAAGTTAACTATTCTTAGATAGTGTTTATTTTTATTTTTTTAAAGCTAAAATTATATTTGATTCATTTGACATTTTTCAATCTGTATATCTTTACCTTACTATCGGTTTGAAACCATCAGAATTGCTGTTGCTCTATAACAGTATTGTATTCAAGGAAGGAAGAGCCTAAAATGTTATTTATACAGCAATCTATTTGGATTTCACTTTATATAAAGGCAGTTTTTTTGGTTTTTTTTATGTCCATCATACTAAACTATAGGATGGTAAATAAAAACAAACAAACCCTGTAACAGAGATAATGTGATGCTGGATTGTTTGAAAGCTGTTACATGCTGTTAAATGCCCATGCACTCCCAGCGAACAACTGAAATACTGTTTTTCAGGGTAATCTAGTACAAACCGCTTCTCTTAATTTGTTGTTATGCCCATTGCCTTTTGGTAGCATGTGTATGAGCGACATTGGGTGAGCTTGATCTTCCGCTATAGGAGGGTCCCCCGACCTCTCGTGGAGTTTTAACTAAAGTCTGAGTTTCATAATCCACTTGCATTACTTAAAAGGGACACTCCAGGCACCTAGACCACTTCTGCCCACTCCCACTACTCCTAACCCTGCAAGTGTAATTATTGCAGTTTTCTATAAACTGCAATAATTATCCTGCAGGGTTAACTCCACCTCTAGTGGCTGTCTATTAGACAGTCACTCGAGGGAACTTCCTGGATTATAGCACAGATTAGCTGTGCTAGAGCGTCGCTGGACGTCCTCACGCTGTGTGAGGACCTCCAGCGTCGCTCATTTCCCCATAGGAAAGCATTGAAATTATTTTTCAATGCTTTCCTATGGGAGCGCTAATGCGCATGCGCGGCATTGCCTTGCATGTGCATTAGGTCTCCCCGGCCGGTGGGCGGGGTCAGTCTCGCCCACTGGCCGACGGAATCAGGAGGAGGAGCGGCGCGGAGGAGGAGACAGCGACGAGGACATCGTCGCTGCCTCAGGTAAGTGTCTGAAGGGGTTTTCACCCCTTCAGCAACCGGATTGTTTTCCTGGCACTGGAGATTCCCTTTAACCCCTTAAGGACACAATTTCTGAAATAAAAGGGAATTATGACGGAATATTTCTCTCGTGTCCTTAAGGGGTTAAAAATTACTTGTGCTCAGTGATGAGAGTGGGAACAGGGTGCTCTAAACATCATGTTTAGAGCACCCTGTTCCCACTTTCATCACTGAGCGGAAGTAATAGTGCCAGCAATATGTGGTTTAAAAAAAATAATCCCTTTTAACTATAAGATAGGACATTCTTCATTGGTTAGTATCACATTTCTGGTTACTATTCTTAATATTTTATTAAATTGTTTACAAAAGATACACATCATCACAATGGAACTCGTACAGAAAAACACAATTGTATACATTTGTGATGCAGTTATGTAGAATCAGAACCAATGGTTGCCCCCAGTACTCAAATTTTCAAGAAAAAGAGTAAAAAATAAAAAGGGAGGGGGGTGTTGAAGGGTAGAGAGAAGCTCTCCATCGCAGGGATTAATATTTGTTATCCTAATTCAAGTTTCACTTAGGTCAGGAGTTCCCAACCTCAAGTACCCCCTACCAGTCCAGGATTTAGGAAATACCCTGTTACGTCTAAAGTGTGTTTATAAAAAAAAAAAAAAAAAAACCCTCCAACAACTTGACACAACTGGATAATCCCTAAATCCTGGACTGGTAGGGGGTAATTTAGGACTGGGTTGGGAACCACTGACTTGCGTAATGTAAATATATATTGTTGCAGCAATAGTGTTGTGTTCTAATTTGAGTATCTTTTTTTTAATATGCAGCAACAGGACCAGACACCTTCCAATTTGCATGAAGCAGCATCCGATTGCGTTTGTTCTGCTCTGTATGCCATCGAGAACATAGACAACAATTTGCATCTGGGAACACAGCTCTTTCAGGGAGTACTCACTCTTGAGACTGCTTACCACATGGCAGTAGCCCGTGAGGACATAGACAAGTAAGCGACATGGCAGTTGCTGCTCTGTGTGTGTTCTTTCAATATTAAAGCATGTGTTTTAAAAGACTACAAAGTTGATTGCCATAGGAAGAGTCTGGTCACAGGAATGGTGTAAAACATTTTGTTTACAAAATAAATAAATTTAGAAGTTTGAAAGTTATTGCATGCAAGTTGTCAATGTAACACTAGACACAGTAGCACATGCTGTCAATGTAACACTAGACGCAGTAGCCCTCCTGTCTGTGTGTATCCACTGCGTCTGCCAGCTGAGTCAGGGGTTCCTTAAGCCCTTCAATTGGTCTGGATTCAAATCACACCAGCCAAATGTACAGGCCTAAAGCATGTCATGGTAGAATGTTCACTTAGGATGCAAACAAGCTAGGGCCTTTTTTTGATCTAGTTGGAAATTGATTTAAAATATGTACAAGATTTAAAATTCAGATCTATTAAAGTCAAGTCACTTGCAGCATATGAAAATCAAGGTAATGCTGGACCCAGGAGTGTTGTAATGGATGTTGCTTTATTGCACAAAGTAGAGTGACAGGTTGATATTTATTTCTTTTTTTTGTGGGAGGCACTCTGCATGTTGCTCTGCTGGTTTTACAGTCACAAATTATTTTTAGATAATTATTATTAGATTAGTAGGTCTTACATCAGTCAATTATTTTTTTAAATTGTATTTTTTTTTTTAATTGAGAATTGCAAGCTACAAATGAGCAGATTGCCTACTATTCCAGACATGTAAACCCTTTTCTCTTGTTATTAAATGCATATGGTCATATATATCACAAGTTTTGTGTTCCTTTGTACTGTTTCCTGAAAGGTCTGTCAGTTGCAGCTACTTCATTTTAATAAGATCTTATTGATGACTACTTGAGTTTCAGTTGTAATAATTTATTTAATGTCATTGAATTTCTCCTGCTTATACTTTCATTTTTGTTCTCAGGGTGCTGAATTACTGTCGAATATTCACAGAGCTTTGTGAAACCTTTCTGGAAAAAATAGTGACTACCCCATGTCGGGATCTGGGAGACCTGCGGACACTGGAACTCCTCCTGATCTGTGCTGGACATCCTCAGTATGAGGTATAATGGATTTGCAAGTCTAGCAGTGTGCCATCAACTGATATATATTTAAGATGCTTCCATAAATATGTAACCGCTTTCTCCTGCATTATGAAGCAATCATATGCATGGTAGGCAATTATTATTTGAAAGGGACATGGTGGGCACTATAACCATTTCATCTCAGTCCTCTGGTTCTCAACTCTGTGTTAAACCATTTTTGAGTAGTTTAACGCAAAATAAAGGGCACCCACAGTTCAGCCCCTGCTGGAGGTATGGCTAAAGCAGAGCTTACATTCTTTCTTCTAGCAATACCAATTCATGCTAGCAATAGGCACTGTAATATACTGACACTTTCACCCAACCACAGCAATTCATTGCATATGTTGACACAGGTCTTAGATCCTTTAGCAATTTAATTTCTTTAAGTTGAACTTGTCCAATGTGCATCCTCTGAACTAATCCAGTTTATCTTTAGATTTAAACTTTAATTATTTTTTGCAGGTTGCTGAAATATCCTTTAATTTCTGGTATAGACTAGGAGAGCATCTTTACAAAATCAATGACTTGGCACTGCATGGTATTTTTAAGCCATACATCCAGAGGCTCCTTCATGCATTAGCAAGACACTGCCAACTTGATCCAGACCATGTAAGTCAACTTTTTTTTCTTGCTCATTGCCTTTTGCCTTAAGATGTCAATATGTTAACCACAGCCAATACTGCTCTTTGTAGTTTTTAGAGTGCTGTGGATCTGTGAGAACTGTCGGCCAGGGGCCGTTAAAGGGACTCTCCTGTACCAGGAGCTAATGTTGTAGTACGCCATTTGTTTGCATTGTAAGATGACCTACTGGAGGATTACTATAACAAAGCGGTTTAAGTGAAGCTATCAAATCCAAGATGACTTGGTGTTACTTGTAAGACCATAAAATGTAATATGTACTTTGTGTATCACAAGTATAGATAAGATTTTAATATTTTTAACTTCCTGAGCTTTCCCTCTGAGTCTATGCCATTGGCCCAGCAGTAAGGAATGCATTTATATGGCTGCCCTCATTTGAATCAAAATACATCCTGTATGCTGGGAGCTGTGGGATGCATATCACATCCATAGCGGGGAGGGTGGCATTCGTGAGCATAGATGACTATATATTTTAATCCAGTGGTTCCTACACTTTTAGGTTCAAGGCACACTTAATATTTCAATATATTTTCAAAGTGCCCCAATTCAAAATTTCTAGGTTGTATATTTGTACAGCGCTGCGGCATATTCTGGCGCTATAGAGTAATGTATAGTTGATGTTTGAAGTTGTGCTTATATATAATATTAGTGTTTTAATACAGGGGTGTGTTTGTATGTAATGTTTGATTGCAGACATGTGTTTGAATGTAATGTTAACTTTTAAATGCAGATGTACATTTGTGTGAAGTATTTGTGTTTTGAGTGAGTGTGTTTGTATATCATATTGGAGTTTGAGTGCAGGAGTGTGTTTGTATGTTGTGCTGGTGTTTGACTGTTTGGTTGTATGCACATATACTACTACATACATACTTCCACATATATACATGCTCATTTACACACATATGTATAAATACATACACTGACATATGCACACTCTGACACACTGATACACACAATGAATATCCAATCAAGGAGTACAACCAATAATGTAAAATTTTTATTATTGGATGGGTACAAAAAAGCTCAATATCTCACAATGCATATCAGAAACGCACCCTGACACATGTACACACCGTGACACACAGATACACACACCCTGACACACAGATGTGTATACAAACACAGTGACCCAGATACACATAAACACTGACACATGTACATACCATGACACAGATACACACTGACATAAAAGCGCACACACAGACACACTAACACAGAAGCACACTAACATATATATTACATACACTCGCACACATACAAGTGATATTTTTTTTTATATCTGCAGCTACCCTTCTGTTAGCTTACATTGTGTGTCCAGGAAGGTGGCTTGGAGTCCTGGTCCTGTTACTGCTGGTGGGAGTAAGGGGTCTGGAGCAGCTCTTCGTACTACTCTTCTCTCATGCTGCGGCTGCCTCCTCTCCCTCCTGCAATGTCTGCCTGCATGAAGCTGGGAGAAAGTAACAGGCTGTCACTTCTTCTAAGCCTGCTGATGTTACAGGGGCCTGGTCACTGTGCCCGACCTGGCCCCTGTTCAGCAGGTGCTATAATTATTATATACCTTATATACTCGAGTATAAGCAGAGTTTTACATTGCCATAATACAGACAAGGGGCTGTGTAGGAAGGGGGCTGGCAGAGAGCTGTTACTTACCTCTCCTGCAGCTCCTGTCAGCTTCCTTCTCCTCCGCGCCGGTCAGCTCCCAGTGTAAGTCTCGCGAGAGCCGCGGGGTCATAGCGCGGCCGCGAGACTTACACTGGGACTTGCAGAGGGAGCTGACTGGACCGGCGCGGAGGAGAAGGGAGCTGACAGGAGCTGCAGGAGAGGTAAGCGCTCTCTGCCAGCCCCCCTCCACTGAACTGCCAATGCCACTGAACCACCAGGGAGTGAGAGCCCCCCTCCCTGCCATGTATCAAGCAGGGAGGGAGGACGAAAAAAAATATATATTAATAATAATAAAATATAATAATATTTAAAAAATAAAATAACAAAAAACAATTAGAATAATTTAAAAAATGCCCACCCCCTACCAAGGCTCTGCAACACATATATACAGACACACACACACACACACACACACACACTGCATTTATACACACACACACACACACTGCATTTATACACACACACACACACTGCATTTATACACACACACACACACTGCATTTATACACACACACACACACTGCATTTATACACACACACACACACTGCATTTATACACACACACACACACACTGCATTTATACACACACACACACACACTGCATTTATACACACACACTGCATTCATACACACACTGTAAATACATATTCAATTAATGTAATTTTTTTAGGATCTAATTTTATTTAGAAATTTACCAGTAGCTGCTGCATTTCCCACACTAGTCTTCTACTCGAGTCAATAAGTTTTCCCAGTTTTTTGGGGTAAAATTAGGGGCCTCGGCTTATATTCGGGTCGGCTTATACTCGAGTATATACGGTATTTGAATCTATAAATTTGCTGGTGACTTAACCAGTATAATGTATAGATTGCATATGAATGTGAACTTGCCCTTCTTGCAAAAGTCCTCCATAGCACATCCTGATAGTTATTTGTCAAAATGTCAGGAAGAAAAAAAATTGTATATACTTCTACCAGGTTTTTTTTTTTTTTTATGTACAGCAAGCATGTCAAACTCAAAGGCTAACACGGGCCAAATAAACCAGGTTTAAGTTTGTGGGCTGCAAAAAACAGAAAATGCAGTTTTCATAGAAATGTAGGTTTATTTAGGGATGTACAGTATAAAAAAAGTCGCTTCACTGACACTGGATGTCCTCACGCTCGTAGGGCTTCAAAGTAAACAAAATAGCAAATTTATTTTAAGGAGACGCGCATTTGCATATAACCAATGTTTCAGTCCAACTACCTTGACATATTAAGAAAAGTTTGGTAATGGGACTGAAATGGTGAATATATTCTGTTGCACAGCTGTAAAAACAATGTTATCTTGTTGATTTTTTGAAGTCCTATGAGTGTGTTCTGCACTTTATCTGAGATCATCAACCTTTATGATCTCTGCCAATCCAATGCTTTCCCATAGGAAAGCACTGGGAGGCTATTGTGCATGTGTGGCAAAACGCTGCACAGACAACAAGCATTCTAATACATTGCCCCCAAATCCAATACACGGCCCCCCTCCCTCCACTCTCTAATACACTGCCCCTCCCCCCATTCTAATACACTGCTTACAAATCCAATACACTGCCCCCTCCACCCAATCTTAATCGAATACACTGCCCACACTACCACCACTCTAATTTAATAAATTGACCCCTCTCTAACCCAGTTTTAATACACTGCCCCCTCCACACACCACTCTAAAACACTGCCCCTCCCTCCCCCAATTTAATACACTGGCCCCTTCCCTCCCTCAAATTAATACACTGCCCTTTCTCCCCAATTTAACACACTACACAGGAAGGTCTTGCAAGCCCCTTTTCCCCTACCTTAAGATGAGCTGCCTGTCCCTCCAGTTCCAACCCTGCTATTCTCTACTCAAGCATACAAGACGCTCCTCTGGCACTGCGAGCAAGAGGGAAGGAGGAGTGGCTAGCCTGCCCTGCAGACAGCCACTCTGCCCTCTCGTGGCTGTGGGAGGAAAGACAAGAATCAGACCTGAAATATCTTTCTGCACAAAGCAGACCCAGGGCAGGCAAAAATTTATTCATTGATGTACAGGGTCTTCTAGAAATATTCTTTTAGAAAATGATAAATAATGAACATCGTAAAACTGCAAAGCGAGCTTGAGAACAGAGGTGCAGTGTGTGCTGTTTATGGGCCATATAACGCCGTTAATTAATATATGGCCTGCTTGTAATTAAATTGCCTAAAAAAAGAAAACATATCTGACTTCAAAGGTTTATTTTATCCCTAAAGAAGTGTTTTGTATGATTTTTACTTTTCCTCCTTTACTGTAGTGGGTGGGGGGAGGATAAATTAAAAAAAAAAAAATATATATATATATATATATATATATAAATTATATATATTTTTTTTTAAAATAAAACCTAGGGGTGGTTATCCCTGGGGGAAAAATGCACTTAAAGGGACACTGTAGGCACCCATACTACTTCAGCTAATTGAAGTTGTCTGGGTGCTGTGACTCTTTTGCACTTAGTGCTGCAATGTTAAACATTGCCGTTTCAGAGAATTGCAATGTTTACATTGCAGCTCTAAGACTGCCTCCAGGGGCTGTCTATCCGACAGCCACTGGGGGAGCTTCCGGAATCTTTTGGTCCGTTATCTGACGCTGGACATCCTCACGGACCTCAAGCATCAAATTTTCCCCATAGTAAAGCATTGAATAGTGCTTTCCTATGGGGAGGTCTAATCCATTGCCGCGCCTGCACATTAGGTCTCCCCTGATGGCGGGGGAGGAGCGTGGGCGGAGCCTGGCCCAGCGCCGAGGGACTTTAATGCTGGATTCAGGCAAGTAGCTGAAGGTGTTTAGCGACATGGGATGGGGGGCACTCCAGGATTCTCTAGTGCCAGGAAACCGGGTTAGTTTTCCTGGCACTGGAGAATCCCTTTTGTACGAAAGACTTGCCATGTTTTTTTACAAAATGAAGGAATTGGAAAATGAAAGTTCATGTTGTGCACATATTATATTACAGCCCCCAGGAAGGCAATCCCAGGAACAGATACATTCTTGCATTTTAAAGTGTCATAGCTATGACAATGCGAGTGCACCATACCAAGTAAAGATATCTCTTAATACCCATGGCCATATGCCTATAAGATAATTTTTATTCACAACAATAATCTCTTGAAAGTGAAAAATAAGCAACTCTGTCTTCCCTATCAGGTTCTAAGTTACTGGCCTGGGACAAGAGTATAAACATACTTCAAAGACTAGTATAAATAGGGACATAAATATGCACACACACACACACACACACAAAAAATACATCTACACTAATGGACATATACAGCTTACCTAGATGCTCACCAACAACCTCCTGAATGTCACTTGTTTGTTAAAACTACAGCTCAGTGGAAATATTAAGGACTACAGGAATACCAGAACACTCCCATACTTATACTAGCCAATAATCTAAACTATTGAAGCACAAAAATAAGTCCTGTACTCAAACTCTCACTACTACCGGGCGGCAGCAATAACCATAGTACACATCAGCCACAATACATACAATAGAAAAAACACAGAAAAGAGTTACTATAAAACCAGAGACTGACTTATGCACCCTATGAACCATTATGGTCTCCTAAGAGAGCTTAGGTCAGACCCCCATCCCCTAAAAGGGGTACTCCCAGACATTCACTTTTGTATAGGTTCTGTTTACTGTGTCTTCAAAGGCTGAAAATGGCCAGGCCTCTTATAATATAGGCCTGGTGAACATGAAATAAAATATAAACCTACTATAGGCTACTGCATGCTCCTTACTAACTGCTGTGAAAGAAGGGAAAGAATTGCCTAACAGGGAGTTGGCAGTACTATATAAACTAATATCACAGTTCTGTCTCATGTCCATTCGATTGTGATGAGAAGAGCTAACCTATAAGTCAATGCTGCCATGGCTTGATCAGTAAAGCATGTTTGATTCCTTGTGCTTAAATGTAAATAGATTGTGACATTTGCCTTTTGGATACAAAAACATGTTTTAACAGTTGATTTTTATTACAAATTGAGTTTCATTAATGTTTTACTTGTTTCTGTTTTGCAAAGTTCTTTTTTCGCTTGTGCTTTGTAAAATGCCAATGTAAATTGTCCAAGTCTGAATTGTTTTGTAAATAGTCCCAATTGTGCCTCCAATGTCACATAATGTTTGGTTATACACATTGTCAGGCACACACAAATAAATGATCACTTACCTGAATGTGAGACTCATAACGGTTTTTACACGCTTACTTTTCCATTTATCTATAGGAGGGTGTCCCTGAGGAAACAGATGATTTTGGAGAATTCCGTATGAGAGTGTCTGACTTGGTGAAGGATCTAATCTTTCTGGTGGGCTCAATGGAGTGTTTCTCTCAGGTAGGTAGTAGGCTCGTTATTTGTTTAATGTGTATTGCTCTGATACTTTATTGGGGCGTGCACCAATGTGTAGTTAGCAAGTTTAGTACAAGCAAAATATACCCATTTTCAAAAGGCCCCTTTCCTGCTTTACAGGCACTTGGGAGAAAACCATAAATTGATATATGTGGTAATTAAATCAGTTGAAAAAATAAAACAGGATAGGTATCCCATTCTTGCATAATCAATTATAAGAGCAAATATTACAATATGTAGTAGTAAGTATATCACAAATGATGATACACTCATTCTTCAGGGTGAGGTACAGAATGTTTTATTGTGTTTTACATCTCATATATAATGTATACACATTTGTTTCTAAACAGTGTTTTAAAAAAAACAAAAAACTATTAAAGGGATGCTATAAGCACTAAAACAACTGCTGCTTAATGAAGCTACTCAATTCTCTGCCATTTAGAAGTTAATCACTTTTGTTTCTGTTTATGCAGCCTTAATGAAAACAATGATTTAATTTTCCATCAGATGTGGCAGCACAGTATGTTTATTTTAGAAGCTTGTCAGGAATAGAAATATGTAAACTCGCAAGCCCAGAGTAAATCTTAAATCATACCGGTCCTTAGAGTGGCCAGACTAGTGCTTAGGATAGTTGGACAAAATGTCTGCAAGTAGACAGACTGTAAATGTGAGGGCATGGTCAGAGGTAACAGAGAAATACAGAATTGATAAATAAGCCTAAGGTTAGGGTATCAGAGAGCAGAAATGGTCAAACAAGCCAAGGTCAGAAATCTATAAAGCCAATAGATTCAGAAAACACACACACATGGATTTCTACCCTAAACTGGGCTGTGATTGGTCAAGGAGTGCAGTGACCTCATTAGTGAAGTAAAACCTTGTTAAAAAGCACCATTCCAAAGGGCGGACACACAAACGGGTATTTAAATGTGTAAATTATGTAATTTATGGAAAATGGTAGTTAGGTTGCTAAAATGCTGGATTTTGTTGTGATGATGGCACTGTCCCCTCTACCCTGTAACTCTTTTTCCATTCCCCAGTTACTTTAAGGTGCCTCACGGCACAGTTGAACCTAAACAATAAAACATATTGTCAGGGGGGGGGGGGGGGGGGTGTTGAATTCTTTCCAGAAACAATCGCCACAACTAAGTGCCACTTCCGTGATCACGCAAGGGAAAGGAATCGCGACAAATTTCTCATCCTGTGCTCTGTTAATTGAAAGAAGCTTAAACATTAGACAGCTCTTTACAGAAAGTGGGGAGGTGTGTGTCACAGACAGGGGAGGTGTGGCTAGGTCTGCATAAACAGAAACAAGTGATTTAACACCTAAATGGCAGATAATGAGCAGTGAGCCTGAAAGAGCATGTTCTATACACTTAAACCACTTCTTTAAAGGGACATTCCAGGCACCCAGACCACTTCTGCCCATTGGAGTGGTCTGGGTGCCAACTCCCACTACTCCTAACCCTGCAAGTGTAATTATTGCAGTTTTTTATAAACTGCAATAATTACCTTGCCGGGTTAACTCCACCTCTAGTGGCTGTCTACTAGACAGCCACTAGAGGTCACTTCCTGGTTTCTAGCACAGGAAACCTGTGCTAGAGCGTCGCTGGACGTCCTCATGCTGTGTGAGGACCTCCAGCGTCGCTCAAATCCCCATAGGAAAGCATTGAAATAATTTTTCAATGCTTTCCTATCGGGTGTGCTAATGCGCATGCGCGGCATTGCCGCGCATGCGCATTAGGTCTCCTCGGCTGGTGGGCGGGATCAGTCTCGCCCACCGGGCGACGCAATGGAGAGGCGGAGTGGCGCGGAGGAGGAGACAGCGGCGAGGGACATCGCCGCTGCCTCAGGTAAGTGACTGAAGGGGTTTTCATTAGGGCGCATTAGGTCTCCTCGGCCAGCGGGCGGGATCAGTCTCGCCCACCGGCCGACGTAAGCAGAAGGAGGAGCGGCG
Source organism: Pelobates fuscus (assembly GCF_036172605.1). Taxonomy (NCBI): domain Eukaryota; kingdom Metazoa; phylum Chordata; class Amphibia; order Anura; family Pelobatidae; genus Pelobates; species Pelobates fuscus. The sequence continues at coordinate 252,441,989 of NC_086319.1, read as the reverse complement.
GGGGAGGAGGAAGCAGCGGCGTAGGACATGTCGCTGCCTCTGGTAAGTCACTGAAGGGGTTTTCACCCCTTCAGTACCTGGGGATTGGTGGGTGGGAGGGAGAGGGACCCTCCAGTGCCAGGAAAACGGATCGTTTTCCTGGCACTGGAGATTCCCTTTAAGATAAAGGTTTGGTACTTGGTTGTATGATGAATAACTGCTGATCCTGAGTTCAGGACTTCAGGACCTAATTAAAACAATTTCTCAGTCAAACCTTATTTCAACTGTACCCTGCACCTTTGGACTACATTTTAAGAAATTTGCCAAGGCCTGTCTTATAGTGACCATTTATTTAGTCGAATGTATAAATGTTGGTGTCTTCATGTGATATAAGTTTTAGAACTATTATTTATTGAGTTGCAATGTGAAAATCCAGCACACTCACTTTACATGTTGTCTGTTTGTCCCAAGTTTACCACAGCAACATGTCAATTTAATCACTATATATGTAAAGGATCTAATTATGCTTTGCCTTTCTGCAGCTGTATTCTACATTGAAACAGGGTAACCCACCCTGGGAAGTGACAGAAGCTGTGCTTTTTATTATGGCCTCTATTGCAAAGAGTGTTGATCCGTAAGTAACATTGTTGTCCATGAAACAGACTTTTGATACTTTTATTGAAGTTTGTGTGTGTTATGTACAGAACTATTGTGTAGGATGATTTGAAAAACTCTTTAAAGAGTACCTGTCATAACAAGTACAACTTAATCTTAATTTATAGATAATCTAAGTTCTTGTATACATTCTGCTTGCAGAATTGCTAGCAAATGTCTCTGTGTGAGAGAGCAACAGGTGCAGTGTAAAGAGAGCTTTGGACAGGAACTCTGATAATGGAGAGAGAGAGCAGGTTTTATTTACATACCATAAAGCCAACATAAAGTGGACTTTTAACCTGTTGGGGAATCAGGTCTGTGCTTCCCAAAAAGGGGTGTGTAGGAAAGGTGTGTCTTACATGTAGTGTAACACCCACTGAAAACACGATTATTGGTCTCTGCAGGAATCGGGGGTGGGGGATAATGGAAATAAGATAAAATATGAGCTTGTGGTTGTGTTGAGTTTAGAGAAAAGTCTCATAGATGACTGAAATGTGGACACATTTTCTGGTGTATAATTGCACAATAAAACTTCAAGATTTATCTACAAGTACATCTTCCTTTTTATTCATATTTTGGCATAAGTGAGTTTACACCCAGGCAAGGACAAAACTGATGCATTTGTTCAGTTAGATGTTTAAATTGAACTTCAGGGTTTAATTTATAGAACAACCTCTTAAAAGGTTACTCCCAGCACCATGGTTACTTCAGTGGTTCTAATTGGTCATGGTTCTTGGAGTCTGTGTGCAGCATTCCAGCAGCGATGTAAGTCCTCATTGAAACATTGCTTTGGAGTAATCCTTGAAGCAATAAATACATATCTTATAATACAGATACAGTATTTTCTTTTCGTAACTGATAACTTTACACTTACTACCTCCCCAGCTGGCAGTATGCTGGTTTTGTCGGTGTCTCCCAATTCCTTCCTACCAGATTGACCTTGTTTTTAGAACAGGGTGCAAATTCCTTTATCACGCCCACATGCTGGCTTTATTACCGTTGAATTAGAGGAATGTCTTGCATTCTGCATATATGCCGGCATAATATAAATTAAATTTTCTTATCCTCAAGTTAAACACAGCGCGAACTATAGCAGGTTCTCCACATGCTATGTTGTCTGTTTTGATTCATAATGTTTTCTTGTCTGTGTGGGTTTTCTAATGGGATATTCATTTTCTTTTCTTCTGACATCTAACCAGAGAGAACAATCCAACCTTGGTAGAAGTCCTTGAAGGAATTGTGCGACTGCCTGAGTCTGTGCATGTCGCTGTACGTTACACTAGCATTGAGCTGGTAGGAGAGATGAGCGAAGTGGTAGACAGAAACCCACAATTCCTTGGTGAGTATATTTACATGTGTATCTGAAATTATAACTGCAATACAGAGTTTGAACTCTGCTCATGGTCTAAAAGGAAGTGTACATTTTAAACAAACTCCATACAAAGAGAAATGATTAATATATAATATATATTGTGTGTGTGTGTGTGTGAACTTGCAGAAGTGCAAAATGAGAAACTCTGGGATAGCTGTTGAAACCTGATTTATTGAGTTTCTTGTCTTTCCTACTTGAGCTATGCAGTTGTTGCACAACAATAATGTATATAATTATGATTACATTTGCTTTCCAGAGCCTGTGCTATCCTACCTAATGAAAGGCCTTTGTCAGCCATCACTGGCATCTCCTTCCGCCAAAGCCATCCAGAACATTTGTTCTGTATGTCGGGACCACATGGCCCAGCATTTCAATGGACTTCTGAATATTGCACGGTCCCTGGACTCCTTTACACTGCCACCAGAGGCTGCTGTTGGACTCTTAAAAGGTACTACATTCCTGGACTTGCAAAAGCATCCCAAGTCATGTTTGAGGCTCAGATTTATATATTTTAAAATTACTTTTCATAAAATTATACAGGGAAATTCAAACTGCAGCCAACAAGCTGTAAGGATGCAGGTTACTTCTTAAAAAGACATTCTTGGTATCCTTACTACTTAAGTTCATTATGTTGAGTTTTAATTTAGCAGAATGTATACGCATACCTGTAATGTGATAGTGGTAAGGAAGGATGGGAACAGGAGGGACAAATCAGCTGAAATTCATGCATGTCAGTACTGGCATGGGATGAGAATGTACACTCAAGATGCCAGCCAACCAGAACTGCACAGAGTGCTGCATAATGACTAGTGTTACTTTTTTACGTTTTCCTCTGGCATCGACAAGGTTTGTGTCCCAGCTTCCGATTGTAGGACTGTCCACCAGATCTTGGACATGAGACGCGTGCAATCAGTCATGTAATAACTAACTCCATGAACATCGCATTTATTTGTTATAAATTATGTGATAATTACATTAATACATAGGTTTTTGAGTTTGATGTATTTATTCTTATTGTGCTTATGTTTCCGCTCAGGCACTGCACTCGTCTTGGCACGCCTGCCATTGGAGAAGATCTCTGAGTGCATGAGCGAGCTGTGTACTGTTCAGGTCTCATCATTGAAGAAGGTGAGGGGAAATACAGTGAGTGGCTAAGTATTTTCCCATAGTTTCATTATATGTGGTTTGACACAATGCAGTGTTATTATGATTTTATGATTATATTTGATTATGGACATATGTATTACTGCCTTAAGGGGATACTATAGGCACTGAAACTCAGTTTAGGTGTATAGACCAGCACCTGTAGTCTCAATGCTCAATTCTCTGCAATGTAGGAGTCAAATCACTTTGTTTATGCAGCTCTGGTCACACGTCCCTGCATGTGATTTGCTCAGCCTTCCTAAACACTTCTGTAAAGTGAGATGTAATGTTTATACTTACTTTGCTGCGCACAGTGCTGGAGTTACATAAGGCCTCAGGGTGGCACAGCTGGTGGGAAAAATGTATAGATCTCCCTCACCGACCAACCTATTCCCCTGTAGTGGGGCCAATTAAACAGACTGGGAGGTGGTCTTGTGAGCCCTGCTTGATTTTCTTCACTAGCTCTGTTCTGTTGCATCAAGAGCGTTGCTGCTGTTTACCGTGGCAGCGCTCTGATACATTTCCCTTCACCAGCTGGATGGAGCAGCAACATCTCCCACCAGGGATCAAGATCCCCCACTCTATGGCCCAAGTAAGCCTCATTGAAGGGGGGGGGGGGGGGGGGGCCTGAGCCAAATGTACACGTTGTGAACAAAACGTAAACAAAACCTGGCATTTACGCTATATGTCTGTCCAACCGCAATTCACCTCTTTCATATTAAATGCACCCCCCGTTATTGTATATCATTTTATTCAGGGGAAACAGGGCTTTCATTTAATATCAAATATTTAATAAAAAATAAGAAATTTAATTTTTTTAGTTCTACATGACATTTTAACTGTCAGTCATAATACTGTTTGCTTTTACTGCAATAAAATACACATATTTGTATTCAGCAAAGTCTCACGTGTAAAACAGTACCCCCTATGTACAGATTTTATGGTGTTTTGGGAAGTTACAGGGTCAAATATAGCATGTTACATTTGAAATTAAAATTCGCCAGATTGGTTACGTTGCCTTTGAGACTGTATAGTAGCCCAGGAATTAAATTTACACCCATAATGGCATACCATTTGCAATAGTAGACAACCCACAGTATTGCAAATGGGGTATGTCCAGTCTTTTTTAGTAGCCATTTGGTCACAAACACTGGCCAAAGTTAGCGTTAGTATCTGTTTGTGTGTGAAAAATGCAGAAAACATCAATTTTGGCCAGTGTTTGTGACTAAGTGGCTACTAAAAAAGACTGGACATACCCCATTTGCAATACCTTGGGTTGTCTACTATTGCAAATAATATGCCATCATAGGGGTAATTTTCATTCTTGGGCTACCATAGGGTCTTAAAGGCAACGTAACCAATCTGGCGAATTTTAATGTGAAAAAAATGAAACACAAGCGTTATATTTGACGCTGTAACTTTTGAAAACACCATAATACCTGTACATGAGGGGTACTGTTGTACTCTGGAGACTTCGCTGAACACAAATATTTGTGTTTCAAAACAGTAAAAAGTATCACAGCAATATTATCGTCCATGTAAGTGCTGTTTGTGCGTGAAAAATGCAAAAAACTTCACTTTTACTGGCGATATCATCGTTGTAATACATTTTACTGTTTTGAAACACTAATATTTGTGTAATAATAATATTTGTGTTCAGCGAAGTCTCTCGAGTAGAACAATACCCCCCATGTACAGGTTTTATGGTGTTTTGGAAAGTTATAGGGTTAAATATAATGCTAGCAAATTAAATTCCCTATACTTTCGGCATGGGTTGTCAGGCAGGTCCCGCTAATTGTAATTAATTAAGATACCTAATTATGTAAAACTTTTACATAAATATATGTGTAGAATTAATATATAATATGTGTGTGTATGTATATGTATGTTTATATATATATATATAATTCTTTTAAAAAATATTTGTATTTATATATATGTGTGTGTGTGTGTGTGTGTGTATATATATATATATATATATATATATATATATTTCGTTCTACGTGTATTTTGATATATATATATATATATATAATATCACAATACAGTTAGAACGAAATAACACACATCCATATATTTTTTAATTATTTAAAATTTTATTATTTAACGTATTTACATATTTTTTTAAATTTTTATATATATATATATATATATATATATATATATATATATATATATACATTTAATCAGTATCAGTCTACTTGTAATTTGATATTATCCCCTACCACCTCTCCATGCAATAAAATGTTGACTCATTTTGCCGCGGTTGGCCCTGCCTCGCTCCGCCTCCATGGCTGAAATCATTAAACTTGATTATCTCAGTCAATCCAATGCTTTCCTATAGGAAAGCATTGGGGAGCTATTGTGCATGCACTGCAAAACAGCATGCTGCGCCATCGGCATATCCTTTTAGAGATTAATTAAATCAGTGCATCTCTATGAGGAACATTCATCGTCTCCATTTAGAGCGTGGATACTCTGAATGCTAGTGCTGTACACTGTGTAGCCATAACACTGGAATTGCCCCTAGTTGCCGTCTGAGTGATTGCCACTAAAGGTGTGTCTGAGAAGACAATGTTTACATTAAAACCAGAGCCGCTACATTTTTCTGGGGCGGTATGGCTAGGGATGTATGGTCAGAAACTTATTATTTTAACTCCTAAATGGCAGAGAATTGAACAGTGAGGCTGCAGGAGAATGATCTCTACATCAAACTGGTTCATTAAACTAAAGTTGTTTTGATACCTATATTATCTGTTTAAATGTAGGGCAGAATTTAGCATCTCCTCTCTGGTGGGGCGGAGGGAAGGGTGGTTAAAGTGTGTGTGTGTGTGTGTGTGTGTGTGTGTAACTACTTTGAAAGTTAGATATCTAATCAGTTCTTTATTATCCTCCTTGAGAGATAGACCGACATTAAAAGGATTTAATTTGGTTTAATGTGATGCTGCTTACACTACAATCAGTGTCACTTATTTTTCTGGTGCAATGCTTTCTGAGTAATTCTGTAATTTATCCCTGCAATTTGCATTATTTTTCTTTCAGAGTGCTCTGCTTACATAAACTCTGTCTGTCCTGTCAAATTACTATCAGGTTTGTTGCTCAAAGTGCATGTGAGCACAGCTCGATAAGCCTGTGAGACCACATTGAATTGGAAAGCCCACATGTGGACAGCCTTCGCTATATAGCTTCATTATTGAATCTGTAAGGCTAACAGCAATGCTTATTCTAATAACTACACCAAACTAGCAAAACACATTGACACTATATGAGGTTAAAATAAAAAAGGTTCTATGATGAGGGCTGAAATTATTAGTTAATCTAGTACTAAATCACAATTTTATTACAGCAGAAAAGAAATTCGGAGTGATAAATACACTAGTACATTAACAGTTGTAGAGTGTGTGTGTGTGTGTGTATATATATTATAGTGTGTGTGTGTGTGTGTGTGTGTATATATATATATATATATATATATATAATTTTTTTTTCTTTTTTCGGATATTGTATACTGTACTGTAATAAAATGTAACCTTTGAGGGACAGGTTTAGGTCCTCCAGCAGGACACCACAATTTATATTATATTTCAGTTTTGAATGTAATGTTTCTGGAGCACACATTGGTTGATATATCCTCTGCATTCTAGCCCAAAAGTATTCCTCTGCTTGAGGTGATGGTATTACTGTGCCCACAAAACATGCTTGACCTGGTGTTTGATTTCTCAAGGGTCACCCTTGACTTGGACTGTGTGTATTGTTTTCCATTAATGAAGTGCCATTGAATTAAAAAAACAACTTTGCTCAGTAGTATTTAAAACTTAAACTTATGACGGTGGCAAAGCCCTGAACAAGATGAGAACTTGAAGTCAGTTGGAAAGTGGAGCTTCTTGCCTCTCTACATAAACTCAGTTAAAGCATTGGATTAGTCCAATGTAGAAAATTGTAATACTTTAAAGGTTTTGATATTAAAACTTAAAGGGAAACTCTAAGCAGCAAAATGTCTTCTTACACAGCAGTTTTAGTGCAAAGACCATGTTTATGCTTTCTGAGAAATTGCAATGTTCCAATCAGAATGCTTCTGTCTGCAGCAGCAAGACTGTGACGGCACTGATTAAAAGTTTAGTAGTAATAATTAATTAATAAAGGGAACCCTTCAAACTGAGAAGTGTGCTCAAGTCGTTATAGGGCACAGAGGTATTCCTTTAAAGGAGAACTATAGTGTCAGGAACACAAACATGTATTCCTGGCCCTATAGGGTTAAAACCACCATCTAGCCCCCCCTGGTCCCCTCATGCCTCCATAAAAATAGAAAACTTACTTGTATTCAAGCCTGAAGCTACTAGCTCTGGTTCTGTTTTCTTTAGACCTGCCCACTGTCTGCTGACTTCATCAGAAGTGGTAGCCTGATCCAATCACAATACTTCCCCATAGGATTGGCTGAGAGTGACAAAGAGGCAGATCAGGGGCAGTTCCAGCATGATTCAAACACAGCCCTGGCCAATCAGCATCTTCTCATAGAGATGAATTGAATCAATGAATCTCTACGAGGAAAGTTCAGTGTCTGCTTGCAGAGGGGAGGAGATACTAAATGTTTGGATGCATTTTAGGCAGCCATGACCCAGGAAGGATCTCTAACAGCTATCTGAGGAGTGGCCAGTGAAGTTATCACTAGGTTGTAATGTAAACACTTCATTTTCTCTGGTAATGATTCTACTAATCAGAACAAATACAATAAGCTGTAGTTGTTCTGGTGACTCGTGTCCCTTTAATATATTTTAGGTATGAAAAAATTGTTATTAGAACAGTGTACTGCCTTGTAAATGTTTTTGTATGCATGATTCTCACCCAAATCAATTGCCATACTGAACAATATGGAACAGTGGAGTATATATATCCAGCGCACTCGCTTAATCACTAAGCAATGATTTCATATATATGATATACATGATCATATAATGTAACTAAACCCCCATTATTTTTTTGCCTAGATGAGGTTTTTAAATAAAACTATTACAATCTGTGAAAGTTGAAATCATTGTTTAGTGAATAAGCGAGTGCGCTTGATTGTGTGTGTGTGTGTGTATATATAATTTTAAAAAGTGCTGCATAGCGTAAATATAGAAGATAGAAAAAATTAGAGTACTAAGTGGATTTGGTCCAAAAAGCAAGTTGTGTTGTATTCTAAACATCAGCAACGCTTCGACCCATTGGTCGTCCTATGGGTCGAAACGTTGATGATGTTTTGAATACAACACGATTAGCTTTTTGGACCAAATTCACTCAGTGCTTTCATTTTTTCTATCACATAAATATCATCTTAAACAATTGTACTCCATGTATATGTCCTTATTAAAAGCATTATACATGTATAGGAAGCCACTGTTATGTGAGATCTTTATTGGTGCTTCATAAAAAAAAAAAAAAAAAAAAAAAAAAAAATACAAACAAGGTTATTACAAATCTAGAATTCCAATAAATTAAAAATGTAAGGCCACAGTAGCTGAATGGAAAGCATAGCTGACTTAGAGAATTTTTCCAGTTAAGGCATTTTGACCCTAAATTAGAATTTTCACTTTTGTAAATAACTCTATCAGTATTCTAATGCAGTAAGTTGAAAACATGTTCTATCTGTCTCTACACAGCTACTTTCCCAAGATTCTAGTAATGGCATATCTTCTGATCCTACGTTGTTTTTGGACAGACTGGCTGTCATTTTTAGGTAAGTCACCCTTTTTCTCTGGATTCTTAACACTGGTTGTGAGTCCGTGAATGAGTCATTTACATTTTCATTTGGCCAGTACCAGAAAAGTTGATGATTTAAATATTAATATAGAGGTGTAGGGAAATGCATTGCCCTGGTTATGCCATATTGCACATTTTTCAGTGACTGCCTATTTAAGTGTATTACAATATGGCTTAAGAGCGAGAACTTGTGTGAAGTACTCATTTTGTCAAAAACTGGCTGTAGTAGTTCTAGTTCTTTAGGAGTTTACAAATGCATATTAATGCCCTGAGAACTTCTACAAATAACTGGTTCTTTGCATGTTGGTGCTAGAGTGCCGGGTTCTTCCACTATGAACTTTAACTAATTGATGAAAAAAATCGAAATGTATAGGCACTCTTATATCTGTATTGGTGCAAAGTATCAAGGTGGCCCATTAACCTCCAAATAATATAATACAATAAATGATACTGCACTCAAAATAAGGCAAAAAATAGTACGTATTTAATCATGAATAGTGAAACAATTTCATATAAGTTATAGATATGTACAAAAAAGAATGAAAAGATGGATACTGTAAATGACAAGTATCCTATGGCAACCAGTGTGATGTCATGTAAAATACACGATATCCTTTCAAGAGTTAAATTCATATAGGTAATCAAGAGTTAAATTCATATAGATATAATAAACGTTGTAGTGGTGTGAGAAATTCTCAATCCGAGATATAGACCAATATGGACCGAAAAGTATATACAGTATATACAATATATACAATAATGGTAGAATAAATGAATGAAAAAAATGAAAAAAGAAAAACAAAGAAAAATTGAAAAATGAAACAAGAAAAAATGAATGAAAAAAATTATATACAGTCACCAGTGTGTACACACTATTGTATGTTGGATCGATCTCACCAATATGTTCTGCTGAAAAAGGAAAACATCCAGTCCCAAGTATGACTCTCTTCGTTATGGATTGTAGACTGTTCCTCCTCTGTGGCTTGGTGATGATAATTTTGGCAGATACTTGGTTAGTCTTTAGCCGGTCCAGGTCAGATATATCCAGAGTATGAGCTCTTGTGTAGGATAAGTGGGCTGCGCGCTCGGGACCCTTCAGCCCCTTCAATGGCCCTGTGTGAGTAAAAAAGAGTAGTGAGTCCTTTATTTATGTCCGTTTTTCGGCGCGCCCGCTCGTTCGCGCGGGTCGCGTCCGAATGACGTAATGACGCAAATGACGTCATTACGTGCTCCTCTCTGTTTGCGCATGCGTGTATTAATTTTGTCAGCGCATGCGTCCTCCTGCTGACTGAGCTCTACCGGAGGTAGATAACTCCAAACAAAGTACATTATACCAAATTTATGGTATTTGGATATTATGCAATAATGGCAAGATACCATCAAAATACAGAGTATAAAAGTATAAATCAAGAGGACTTTGAACATAAATACACACTCTTAATATATTTTTCATAAAAACAAAGAAAAAATACATGACAAGACCTGCAAATATTTTGCAGGATATATAGAGGGGTATTTGAGGAATATTGTATATAATAGGGTCACTGTGAATGAATAAGTCTATTATACAATAGAATCAACCCTGTGCCCATGTCTAAAAGTATTTTTATATTTGGAAGATGTAATATTGCAACAGATAATCAAAGGGTCAATGATTCCTTTTCCCAAAAATGAATGCATAAGTAAATACATTTGAAAAATGAAAAAATAAGTAAATAAATGTAATTTTTTGAAAAAAAAATTTTTAAAAAAGAAAAAAAAATTTAAGCAAAAAGGCATACTCACCAGCAGTGTAGCGTGTGCCCATGGGTTCTCTGATGTTGGACCCCGCTTCCTGTCGGGTTGCGGACCATACTTGGTCAACTGTTATAGAGATCCTTAAGGGATAATAGAGACCAGCGTGCCAAGTATAGACCACAGTGCATACTGTAAGATAGAATGAAAGTACAATATTTAGTCTAGTGGACAAGAAAAAATGTTCTCGAATGTATAAACTCTCCGTGGATAACTTCACAAGAAGTGTTTGAGGTCATAGTCCTCATTCAGACCATCCGGGTATAATGTCTCTAAGATGCTAATCCACCTTGTTTCCTTACGTAATAGTGCTTTTTGTCTATCTCCCCCTCTCCGTAGGGGTTTAACACCATCAATAACTTGGAAACGTAACTGGTTGACATTATGTCCTTGTTGTAAGAAATGCCTCGGTACAGGTTTCTCTCCGGTCCCTCTCTGAATAGCTGCTCTTATATCCCTCTTATGTTCTCCAATGCGTTCTTTCACTGGTCTAATTGTTTCTCCAACATAGAGAAATCCACATGGACACTTCAAAATGTATACCACATAATCGGAGTTGCATGTATAGTAATCCAGTATTTTATATAACTTACCCGATCGTGGGTGAACAAAACATTCACCCTTGATTATGCTGTTGCAATGTATGCAATTTAGACATGGGTGTGTGCCCCTCTTGGGTTCTGAAAAGAATCTTTCATGTTTTCGACTAGTCCCTATGTCAGAGTGTACCAATTTATCTCTCAGATTCTGCGCTCTCTGGTAGGAGAATAAAGGTGGATTTTTAAACTCGTTTGGTAGGTTAACATCGCCCTCAAATATGTTCCAATGTTTCATAATAATTTATATGAAATTGTTTCACTATTCATGATTAAATACGTACTATTTTTTGCCTTATTTTGAGTGCAGTATCATTTATTGTATTATTTAACTAATTGATGGACTACATTTTCCATCTTAATTTGTGACAGAATTGTGTAAACAGCGGTTGTTACACTTTTACTCTACATTGCATAGTGTTTGTATGTTATACGTATCCAGAATCATCTGCTTGTCATCTATACATAAAATGTTTGGTACTGGGAGATTGCATTTTCTCTAAAGTGTACAGCAACCAACAAATGTGATTTTACTTTTCATTCTTTTTCTTTCTCTCATCAATTTTATAATGGATTTATTCTTTACTCCATTTTGTATCCTAGGCATACAAATCCTATAGTAGAGAATGGACAAACCCACCCGTGCCAAAAAGTCATCCAAGAAGTGAGTAACTGCAGGAAATTCTATTATTTCTGTGTTTTGGCCATTTGTATGTGGAAGGTGGGACACAGAACAGTCTAACATGTGTTAAAATTCATGTAAATGAGTATCCATTTGTTTTATCAACTGGATGGCCAAACAAACTGTGCAAACCACGTTTGTCTAATCTTCCATAATTCAATACAGCTGTTTTTTGTTTTGATTTTGGTTAAGATCTGGCCTGTGATGTCGGAGACTTTAAACAAGCACCGTGCCGACAATCGGATAGTTGAGCGCTGCTGTCGATGTCTACGTTTTGCAGTGCGCTGTGTTGGGAAAGGATCTGCCACCCTCCTGCAGCCTCTTGTCACCCAGGTATTGTGCAGATATCCGTGAATTTCATTAATAGTCTATTGTGAGGTTTTTATAATGTTAAAATGTTATATTTAGAATGCATTGTTCTTTATGTTGAAGACAGTTAATATTACAATGCAGAAGGCATATGTAGCATGGATAGTAAAATGTAATTGTTCTCGTGTTGTGTGGTACTGAAATAGTTTGGTTGTTTGTGCAGTCTCTAGTGTTACACTATAAAATAAATAGAAAAGTGAAGGTCAGTTTGTCCTACAACCTTAATATAGACAGCTAAAATGCTTGTGATGTATATTTCATGGAAGCTATGGCTTATCTGTATCGGGCCTGTTTTCTTTACGTTTTGCTCTTCATGTCTAGAATGGTGAGAATGCCAGATCAATTGAGATCCTTTTTTTTTTTTTTCCTAAAGAATTTAAGCACAACTGGATAGGTAACTAAACATGCGCTATTTGCTGCATGCATCTCACTGTTTTAGCAAATGCCATGTTTATGTACAGCATTTCTACCAGGTCTTACAATTTGAGGTTTACTAGCCATGCTAAAAGTGATTCGCGAGTGGAAGTTTTTTATATTCAATATCCGCACCTGCTTTAGGCATCATGGGGTTTTAAAGTGACCTCAACACCATAGTTTGTTGGTGGGTGGGCGTATGTATAGGATAGAGATATAGATATATATATATATAATATTACACACTTTGCTGTGCTATTTATCCCAGTAAATGCTTAATGGACCACTATAGGTACCCAGACAACTTCAGCTCAATGAAGTGGTCTGGGTGCCATGTCTCTTCCCCCCCCCCCCCCCCCAGTCTTAACCCTGCAGCTATAAACAGAGAAACTGCTGTGTTTACATTGATGGTTAATCCAGCCTTTCGTGGCGGTCCCTGACAGCCACTAGAGGCCGCTTCCGCAATCCTCACTTTCAAAATCGCATTGAGGAAGGACATGCTGGACGTCCATAGGAAAGCATTGAGTAATGCTTTCCTAGGGGCGGTTTGAAAGCGTGCGTGACTCTGGCCGCCCATGCGCATTCAGAGATGACGTCGGCTGGGGGAAGAGAGGTCACTGGTGCTGGTGGTGGGGACCTATTAACCCTATAGTGCCAGGAAAACAAGTTTGTTTTCCTGGCACTATAGTGCTCCTTTAAATGATATTTATTGACGTGAGAAAATGTCACTTCTCTGGAAGTCACCGTTTCTGTGAATTTGCCATAAAATGTCCTTGTACAGACCTGACGCTTTATATATATATATATATATTTATTTTATTTTATTTTTTTTGTAAATTCTTTATTATGATGAGTCTGAAGCTTTATATTGTTTCTCATATCCTGTCTCATTCAGATGGTAAGTGTATACCAAATTCACCAACACTCGTGCTTCCTGTACCTGGGCAGCATCCTGGTGGACGAATATGGGATGGAGGAAGGGTGTCAGCAGGGACTGCTGGATATGCTCCAGGTAAATTTTCTATTTCTGCCTAGCCTCTGTATCATTTCGTGCTTCAACTTGTAGTCTATAGATCTTTGTTTATTCACAAATGGGGATTAGTAGAGATGATATTTTGCATGTTACCGATAAATCATATCTGCCTTGTAATTTACTGATATTGGCGATAACTTACTCACGTCTCCCAGTCGCCACACGCGGTCTTCTGCATTTGGAAACTCTTGCTGCCAACCAATGAAGCGCCACGTTGTTTGTGTGAGGGGGTGCAGCATGTGTGTATTGGGACAGTTTGTGTGTGTGTGTGTGTATATGAGGGGGGGGGGGCAGTGTTTGTGTGCGGGGGTGGCAGTGTGTGTGTGTATATGAGGGATCAGTGTTTGTGTATGTGTATGGTCGGGGCAGGGAGTGTATATGAGGGAGCAGTGTTTGTGTGAGCGGGGCAGTTTTATGTGTGTGTGGGGCAGTGTGTGACTGTGTAGGGTGTTATTGTGTGTGTGGTAGGGAGGGAAGCAGATCAAAGCAAATATAACTTTTTTTTTTTTTTAACAAATATATTGTATATCCCCCTCCCTTCTTAAATGTGGCCTGGGAGGGGGAGACATTGCTTACCATCCCTGGTGGTCCGGTGTGGAAGCCCTGGTGGTCCCTTTGGTGAGAGTTCACTCTCGCGAGAGCGGAGCATTTCTGTGGTAAGCTCCAGGCTCGCGAGAGGAGAACCCGACGGAGCTGCAGGTAAGAGCTCCCCCGGGTCCTCTCTCCCCTGCCGGCTGCCAGCAGAGTGCCTGCGGGCTGGGGAGGGAGATCACTGATATCCCACTCTCTGCAATATCGGTATCTTTATAGGCCGATACCGGTATTGCTAAAAATGCTGAATATCGGCTACACCGATAATTGGTCGATACCTACTGCTGTCCACAGTCAAACCCCTATCCGCAACAGCACTGTACATGCTGGGATCTCACGGATTCTAGCACGTACTGTCTGCCTGAAAGTAATAGGTGTGATTGTTTTCAGCATGTTCAGTTAATGTCAGATTTGTGTCGAAATTGTTACTTTTTCAAAACTTTAAATGTACAGAATATTGACACCAGGTATCAGCATCAGCTCTAGAAAAATTCTATCGGTCGATCCATACTTTCAATCCATGCTGCCTTTTATAATTTTTTTAAATAATAATCACTATTTAACTAGTTATAGAACAATATATTTATTATCATTTATGTAAACAATATGTTGAGCTTGTGCACATATCCTTTTCGCCGATGACAAATGATTTGAATTCCTGTTAATCTACGCCCAATCAACTAAATCTGTTTTCAGGGATTTACATCATAGAGGCCCAATTTGGGTTCTGGAAAAAAATTAAGAGACCACTCCAATTTTAAAAAATAATAATTATATCTACATGTATGGCAGCCATTACAATTGTCTGTTGAATTCAAACACAGACACATCTCATTCTACTTAATGAGGTACTGATTAGATCAGGGCTGTACAACCTGCGGCCCCCCAGATGTTGCTGAACTACAACTCCCATGATTCCCTGGCTATCTGTTTCATTGAAAGACTCATGGGAGTTGTAGTTCAGCAACATCGGGGGGGCCGCAGGTTGGACAGGCCTGGATTATATTACCTGAACCACATCTTATTTAATGAGGAAAAGTTTATCACTGCAGTGATCATCACTATCGTCTTGCAATAGGGTTAGCTGGATAACAAAAACAGGGCTAACAGTAGTTCAAAAGTAATTGGAATGAAAAGATAATTATTGACCGTGCCAAAAAAGTTTAAAAAAAGAAAGGGTTTGATTAAGAAAAAGTGCTCCTTTCTGGATTTTTCAAGCGTGCCAGATTGCTTTTATCCTTAAAGTTTCAAAGACAGTCGTCCGTTGTACAGAACTACGGTTTTTGCTGGTGCTATATAAATAATAATAACAACAACAAGCTCAAGCAGCAGACATTAGGGACAACAAACCTGAAGACCAGCAAAGGCAAAAATGACTCTCCACTGACCTGGATGACTGCCAACTCATTTAAATGTCACTCAATAACCATAGGCTGACATCAAATGACCTACAAAAAGAATGAGAAATGACAGCTGGGTGAAGTGAACAACAGGAAAGTGGTTTCAGAGCCAGGTGAAGTTTGCAAAATTGTCTTCTTTAGAGGCTTACAAACCGTCTCTCACACCCACTGTGAAATTTAATCAGTGATAAAGTGAGGGTGCTTTAGTCAAATCCAATAGATTCATCTTTGGAACAGATGCATAAATGAAGGTTATCTTAGCAGAAAACTTGCTCTGACAATGTTCCCAATTTCTGAGGAATGTTTTTACTGCAAAACAATTCTCCATGACCCACTGCCAGGTCAGTTAAGTTCTGGATGGAGAACACTAGATTACGTCCCTATCATGGCCAGCCCAATATCCTAATTAAAGCCCACTGAAAATCTGTTATGTGATCAAGAGGGGGATAGAAGATCACAAGTCATCAAAGGCGAGCTGTATGAATTTTGGCGCCAGGAGTAAACTCAACCAATAGCAGTGTGAAAGACTGGTGGAGAGCATGCCAAGAAACTCGAAACCTGTAATTAAAATCTAGGCTGTTACAAAAAAAAATTGATTTCTGAATTCTTCCTAAGTGAAAACATTGGTATTCATATACTAAGATAATACAGTTTTCTCATCATGTAATTTAGTATTTATTTTATTTTCACCAGTTGTCATTTTCTGCAAATAAATGCTCAAAATGACAATATTGTGGGCATAATTTCAGTAATTTATAGCATAAGGCAAAAATATTAATTTTGCTCAAACTCATACATGTGAATAGTAAAACCAGAGAAACTCCTACTTTTGCAGTGCCTGCTTATTTTTTAAGCTGTGTTCATCATTGAACAACTTTTTCTGAGCACATGATAGACAGAAATAGGTATATTTTAATTTTGGGGATTTTCTTAGTGTGTTTTTTTTGGCTTGTTCAACTAAATGTAATCATTTTCAAGGTACATTCATGACTTACATTACTAGCAGTCTGTTATTATTTATGTGATAGATCAGTGAGTGTACTGTGACCGTACAAAATAATTATGTAATAAATCCAGAAGAACTGTCAATATTTGCATTAAATGTCCATTTTGTTTTTACAGGCACTGTGTGTCCCCACTTTCCAACTTCTGGAGCAGCAGAATGGTCCTCAAAATCACCCAGATACTGTGGATGATCTGTTTCGGCTGTTCACTAGGTAATATTCACTTTGAGGGAAACTACCAATTGTACCCTTGTCCATAGTTTGCATCAATTAAACTTCATCTTTTCAATATGACTTATCAATTAATAGTTGATAATATTAAAGGGTAACTATAGTGCCAGGAAAACATACTTTCCTATTGGGATTCCAGTGACGCTGGAAGTCCTTATGCATGGCGTGACGTCCAGTGTCGGTTAGGCGACCAAGTCGCCTTTACACCCGGAAGTAGTTAACCCTGAGAGGTAATTATTACAGTTTATAAGAACTGCAATAATTGCCACACTAGGGTTATGGAGTGATGGGAGTTTGCACCCAGACCACTTCAATGAGCTAAAGTGGTCTGGGTGCCTACAGTGTCCCTTTAACAATTCTAATGGAAATGGTAAGCACTAAATTAATCCAATTCACTGATAAAAAGATGTACATAATATTGGCATTATGTACTTGAAAGCGTAACGTAAACGCAGCTGTTATCTTTTTTTCTCTTTTTGATCTGCAAAACCATATCGTACGACATTTTGTGTTTTTGTATCTGCTTAAGTTATTCACTAAAGTGACAATTCTATGTACATTCAACATGAATTTAAAATTTAAGTGAACTGAAACTGCTTTCAGTTCAGCTACTCTGGTTTTCAATTTGAAAATCAGTTTGAATTCTAACTTTAGTGAATAATTATCTCTCTCTCTCTCTCTCTCTCTCATATTTTTTTTTTTTTTCAAAGCAGTATTATTTACACCAATTTTATTCCCCAGGGTTAAAATGTAGCTTTTTAAATTTTTTATTTATTTATATCTATTTGGATATTTATCATTTCGAATAATGCGAATGTATTCTCACAGTGGCAAAAAAAATATTTGTTTGATTTGTAGCTTGTCATAAAACCCTTCTCTTCCTTTAGGTTCATTCAGCGTTGTCCCATTGTCCTGCTTCGGAGTCAGGTGCTAGGTCATGTATTACAATGGGCTATTGCAGCCACTGCTCTAGACCACCGGGATGCCAATTGCAGTGTCATGAAGTTCCTGCGTGATCTTATACACACCGGGGTGGCCAATGATGTGAGTATTCTGTTAATCACAGCACTGAAACAACTTCACTGTGTTCTCTTCCTCTCTTTATCTGATTGATACATTATCAAATCTCTCTGAGAAATTCTCTCTTCTCTTGATTAATCTTTCATTTTGGAAAGAAGAAAATACTCCTTGATCATGAACTGTATTGTACAGTGAAATAGGCGCACTCTAATTCTTACTTTTATATATTTATCATGAGACATTTATGAACACTGCACCATCCCTGCCAGTGTCTGCAATTAACCCCTTTAAAAGAAAAAGTATTGATCATTATATTATACTATTCTATTTACTATATTTTATACTTTGCTTTAAAATTGCAATATGTAACCGCCAAAAAAGGAGGAAAAAAATCCCAGGTATGACTCATTCCCAAAATAAGGATGTGTACATTTATCTATTTTGTAGTAACAGTGGCACTAGTTTATATATGACTAACGGCAAAAGTGTGTGATGAAAAAAATATAAATAATTTTATCTATTTATTTTTAATCAGTTAAAATGTTAAGAAGTAGTTTAAAATGTAAATGCTAATGTATGTCAGTTAAATATAAAAAGGAGAACCCATGCGATAAAAATATATATTTATAATAGTTTCTTTTTTTTAACTTGATCAGAAACATACATACACCGTCACATACTAGAATTCATGGTATAATTATTCCTCTTCTCCCTGCTGCTTACTTGGTGTCTTGTATTTAACCGCATATCCTTATATTCTCCTCCCATTTGACTTTTAGATAAACATTGAACAGGCAGTATATGTGCTGGGATATTACTTCACATCCTGTGATCTGCTGCCTGTCTCAGTGTTATTATGCAGGGGTAAAAATACTGACATTAACTCCCCCAAGCTCAAATCAGTGCTCACACCAGCAACAGTAGTGCTTTAAAATGTTAAAGGAACATTCCAACAACCTTTACTGGCCCTGTAGTGATTATATTGCCAGGAGTGCTCTGGCACAATTCTATTTTAGAATGCCAAATTGTATATATTTTTTTTTTTATCTGCAGCATGAGGAAAACTTCGAGGTACGCAAGACGTTGATCCAGGAAGTGCTGAACCAGTTTGGACAGCAGCTAGTAAGCCAGTTGCTTCATGCATGCTGTTTCTGTCTCCCACCTTACACCCTGCCTGATGTTGCTGAAGTCGTATGGGAGATCATGATATTTGACAGACCGGTAAGAAAGAGTCCATATTCTAAATGATGAATACATAGATTTTTTTTTTATACAACACTAGTGGGCCAGATGTTCTCTATTATACACATTTCAGAATGAAAATGTAATAATGCTTTGCATGCTAGGGTGAAGATTGGAACATCTTATGGGTCTTTCTCTTAAAAGTGTCTTAAATGTTAAAAAAATTTAAATCGGCATTTTATTTTAACTTTTTTAAGAGAAATCAGCATTTTTCCTTTTGATCAAAGCTAGAACTCCTCAGCCATCTTTCTTAGCTCCTAAGAGCTAAGAGATTTAGAACCTTAGACATCCTGCCTTTTAATGTACAACATGCTCATATTTACCTAGATACTTTCCTTTCTAATTATGACCATTTTTTTTTTTTTTTTAAATAAATATTTTGACATCTATACTTGTGACGGAAAGCTATCTGGGATGTTATGTCTACCACAGGCCTGCCCAACCTGCAAGCCCTCCAAGGTGTTTTGACTAAAACGCTCATGATTCTTGGAATTTAACAGATAGCCAGGGAATCATGGGAGTTTTGGCTGAATACATTTGGGGGGCTGCAGGTTGTGCTGGCCTGTCTACCGGCAAAGGCCATTATTGATAACAGGGGTCAAGCCAGAGGCTACAGCAACCCCCAGTTTTGCGGCCTCTGGAATGGCTTGTCCTCCCAGGTAAGTATTGATTCCCCCTGCCCTTGCTTTCATCACCCAGGCAGATATCGAACAGTCCCTATCCCGCTTCTCTCTGGCAGGTATCAAACCGTCTGCCTGTCCTGCTTCTCCCAGGCAGGTATTAACCTTCTTGCCCCTGCTCAGTCTCCAAGGCAGGTATCGTCCACTCTGCCAGCAGTCCTGCTTCCATCTACTGCTTCCATCTACTGCTAAATCTGGCGTGCTGGTTAGAATTATAAAAAAAATAAAAAATTATTAGAACAAACATTCAACTACTTATTTGGTTGCACTAATTTGCATACCATCATTGTGTAAATGTACACATTTCTATTCAGTCAGCAGAAGGAGCTGCAGAGTTATCACAATACAAATGCATCATTTTTGCATTGACTGCTACTATCCCAACACCCTGCACATTTATTGTGCAAAGGGCGACTTGGGCATGCATATAGTGTCATTTCTGTCTTTTTCTTTACCTTCTATGGCTTATACTTTTATGCTGGAAAGGATTTTAGCCAGTCAAGTGCAATGAATCTCACATATTGTCAACTTTCACCACATACTGATTTTTCTGCAGCAGTTGTGTAAATTGTGTGATGAATTGTCTGCATGTTTAATTTTCCTTATCTCTATATACTATTTAAAGGGACACTATAGTCACCCAGACCACTTTAGCTCAATGAAGTGGTCTGGGTGCCAGTTCCCTCAGGTTTTAACCCTTCAGATGCAAACATAGCAGTTTCAGAGAAACTGCTATGTTTACATTTGGGGTTAAGCCAGCCACTAGAGGCGCATCTGCGACGCGGGAGGCACTTTTCGCCTCCATTGCGCAGAGCGTCCGTAGGAAAGCATTGAGAAATGCTTTCCTATGAACACTTTGAATGCGCGCTCGGCTCTTGCCGCGCATGCACATTCCGCTCCACTCGGGAGCAGAAGTCGGCGGGGGAGAAGAGGTCACCAGCGCTGAGGGAGCCCGGCGCTTGATTAAGGTAAGTGACTGAAGGGGTTTTTAACCCCCACCCTCAGGGCACTATAATGTCAGCAAAACTGCTTTGTTTTTCTGACACTATAGTGATCCTTTAACGTGATACTATGCATGTTATACACAGCACTCTATTCGAGTATATTTAGAGTATTTATGCATGCCATACTATATCTTATTCACAATGCTTTATAGTTACAATATCTTTGCCACTGTCAAAAGTTTCTGTACTGCTATAATTTTGCCAACGAACACATAACCTCAAGATTTCTGTTATGTTGTCTTACCTTTACAATAAACCCTTCTTAAATAAAAAAAATCCTCCGCCACTTACCAGTTTTTAAAAGTTACTCGCCGCTGCAAGCATGGAGAGTCCATGTCCAGTTTGCCAAAGGTGAATGCCACAGTTACATTTTCTCTTGCCAATGCGAGTGAAAATTTGGAGCCCTGTCCTTAATGTTGGAATGTTCCTGTCATCTGTAAAGCCTTTTACTAGTCAGAGAGAAGTACGTTATACGTAGTTCTATATTGCAGCTGTAACAAGTGTTTAATTTCTTGTCAGACATTTTGCCGGTGGCTGGAAACCGCATTGAAATGTTTACCAAAGGAGACATCAGGTGGAGCAGTAACAGTGACACACAAGCAGTTAACAGATTTCCACAAGCAAGTCACAAGGTAAATTAAAAAACAAACAAAAACCTGTAAGTAGAATGACGTATATTCATCACATGTTGAAGTGGAAATATCTTTGTCCCTACTTGCTGATAAGCTCCTGTAAACCAACACATTCCACAATGTGTCTGAGTGTGAGTGTATTATTGTTATGTAGACCTAGCTGTATTAGTTCCTATCCATCCTCTGGTAGGACTTGGTATGTGACTGAGTGCATCAGCTGCTTAGTTGGTAGCATCTCAGGTTTGTAGCATATTCTTCGGTTCTATGATACTGAGAAAATAACTTGTGACCTGTGAAGCTTGCCATTAAAATTCAATTTGTAAATAAAAATAAAATTTTGCACTAAATTTGGCAGACATTTGTACAGGAATGCTAAAGTGGTCAATATGCCCCATGTGAAATAGCCTAAGTTGTCTTCTTTTTAAAATACGGTAGTATGCCATGACAGGGCAAAAATGCAGTCCCCAAAGTTGCATGGAGACAGTAAATCAAACAATGAAAAAAGAAATTTGAAAACTGAAACTGGCATTAATTTGACCCACTTCAGAAATGTGTCTATGCAGGGGTCATTGCTGTACTTGGGAACAGTGGGTCTTTATAGTAGTGTAGTGGGGCACAAGCAGTCTGTGAAATTCCTCATGAAAATGTAACACAATATATATGTGAGAGATATTATACAAATTATCAGTTTGTTCATGAAGGTTTAACAGTTGATGTGTGGATAGAACTGCTTAAAATATATAAAGAAAAAGTGCTTAAATTCCTAAATTTCAATTCTGTCAAACATGCGGCCCACAATGAGTATCTTTACGGCCCAGGGCTGGCCTGTCCTGTCCTGTCCTGTCAGGATTACGGGTAATTTCCCGGTAGGCCGCCTGCCTTGGGATCGCTTTGAGCTGTGGCCCGGCTTCGGCTGCAAGAGCACAAAAAATTGGAACACGGCGGCTGCTGGATATGCACATACAGTGTATGGAGTCATATCAGGTGGGTGCGTGGCGGCACTACAGTGCGCAGAGTGGCTTGCTGTATGCAGAGCAGGCCAGCCACTCAGCTTTCCCTGCTGCTCGCAGTGCCAGAGTAGCATGTGGCCTGCTTGAGCATTGAAGATCGTGCAAGACTGGAAGACTGCTGAAGGAAAGAGGGGCTTGGGGGAACCATGCTGTAGTGTGTTAAATTGGGAGGAGGGTCAGGGGGCGCAGTGTTTTAGTGTGGTGGGTGGGAGGACAGTGTATTAGAGTTGTGAGAGGGCGATGGGGCAGTGTTTTTTAAATTGGTGGTAAGTAAGGGGGGCAGTTTATCAGAGTGGTGGGAAGGAGGGGAGCAGTGTGTATGATTTGGAGAGGGAGTGGGGGCAGTGTGTATGATTTGGAGAGGGAGTGGGGGCAGTGTGTATGATTTGGAGAGGGAGTGGGGGCAGTGTGTATGATTTGGAGAGGGAGTGGGGGCAGTGTGTATGATTTGGAGAGGGAGTGGGGGCAGTGTGTATGATTTGGAGAGGGAGTGGGGGCAGTGTGTATGATTTGGAGAGGGAGTGGGGGCAGTGTGTATGATTTGGAGAGGGAGTGGGGGCAGTGTGTATGATTTGGAGAGGGAGTGGGGGCAGTGTGTATGATTTGGAGAGGGAGTGGGGGCAATGTGTATGATTTGGAGAGGGAGTGGGGGCAGTGTGTATGATTTGGAGAGGGAGTGGGGGCAGTGTGTATAAATTTGGAGAGGGAGTGGGGGCAGTGTGTATGATTTGGAGAGGGAGTGGGGGCAGTGTGTATGATTTGGAGAGGGAGTGGGGGCAGTGTGTTAGATTTGGAGAGGGAGCGAGGGCATAGTAAATAACTTGAAGTGAAGATTTTGAATACATTTTATTTATTTATTTATGTATGTATGTGTACCCAGCATCACATTTTCTTTCTTTTTTTTTTTTGATGGGGGGTGGGGGGTTGTGACCCACATAAACTTAAACCTTGTTTGTTTATTTGGCACGTGTTAGCCTTTGAGTTTGACATGCTTGCCTCAGATTATCCCTTTAACAATCAGGACTGATAAGTGAATTGAGTCCTTTCCATTAGTTGCACTTCATGTGTAAAAGAAACTGAAAGAGATTATTTTTATTTAATTTGTTACACTTTTATAACACTTTACATACTTCATGTTGTATTAGGTACACATATGTGATATCAAAAGAAAGCTAATTTTTACCTTAAAAAACATGTAATATGGGTGCACTTAAATTACACTGTAGTAGTTGTGGTGCTTATATTGTTCCTGTAAAGTACAGTGTCAAGCACATAAAGCACTTCAGCTTGTTGTAGTGCTTTATGTGTGAAAAGTGTCATCTTTTTATTTTACTTTTTTAATTATTTTTTTTTTTACACAAAATGTGCAGTCAGACAACCAGACCTGTTACTCCCTGGTTTGTTTAGCCCAGTGAAGCTAAACTCAAGAGGCAGCAATTGCCCAGAGCTCCTGCCCTGCAAAGACTTCTCCTTGAGCTGGATTGGAAAGGCTGTGATTGAGCAGCCACAGAAAGTCTGGGCTGGGGCAGAAAAGAAGGGTGGGGGGCCTGCAATGTCGACAGACATTAGATATGCAGCTTTTATAGGCTGTTTTTAGATATACTCCCAATGTATAATTAAACACTTCCATGTTTTCATTTAGGGTATATCTACTAAAAAAGGATATTTTTTCTTTTTGGTAGTGGAGTTTACCTTTAACTTGAAGAAAATGGATTCTTCCCCCAGGCTTTCTGCAAAACGTAGGGTTAATTGCAGCAGTAAAATGCATATCAGGGAAACTCCATATTTTAATTTTTTTTATAGAAAAAGAAAGCAGGGCTCCAAAACCTAATTTTTCACTAGCTATTGGCAAGTGAAAATTCAACCCTGGCGAGTGTAACATGGACACTCCAGTCTTGCAGTGGGGAGTAACTTTTTGGCCTGGCTGGTAGCATAGTATTTTAAAGGGACACTGTAGGCACCCAGACCACTTCAGCTCAAGGTCCCTTTTGCATTTAGTGCTGCGATGTAAAACATTCTAGTTCCAGAGAAACTGCAATGTTTACATTGCAGCACTAAGTCTGCCTCCAGTGGCTGGCTACCAGATAGCCACTAGAGGGCTTCCTGGTTTGAAACTGACATTTGGTCCAGTATCTGACACTGGACGTCCTCACGCTCTGCATGAGGATCTCCAGCGTCCGATTATCCCCCACAGGGAGGCATTAATTCACTGTTTTCCCATGGGGAGGTCTAATGCCCACATGGCATTTGCTGCACATGCACATTAGACCCTGCTCAGAGGAGGGGGCAGAGTGTCGACCCATTGGGTGTGGGGAGGGGATGCAGGCGATGGGGGAGGCAGTGGGAGTGATAGTGCCAGGAATACAGCTTTGTATTTCTAGCACTATAGTATAACTTTAAGTATTGAGCCATGTTTTGTGTATTTTGAAACTGAGATTGTATTCGTAATATGTGAAGTTGAATTATATGAAATGTACATTTCTGTTTAGTTTCTGTGCAACTGCAGTATAGTACAAAATTAGTGGGTATAATTAAAGGACATACTTTCCTTTACTTTAGTTTGTTTATGAGCAATTTTCACCCAATACTATCATGCATGTTTTAGCTCATTCCTTACTTTATCATGAAATTGGTATATAATGGATTGCATGTGCTTTGCAGTGCTGAGGAATGTAAACCGGTTTGCTGGGCTCTGAGAGATTTCACTAGGTTATTCCGATAGCTGCGCTCGTTCACCCAACCTGTCTTATGTGGTGAGTATGTACATATACATATCTTCAATGATGTTGAGAAGAGAAAAATATATTCCTGATACATCCTGATTGACCAGAAACATTGGCAGTAGCTGCCTACAATTTTTGTGATAGCGATTTGTCTTATGAAGTTACACATAGAAACACCCTATACCATGAGTCTTTGGTTTTAAAAAGTGTGGTTTTATCTTGGAGATGCATTTTTGATAATTATTTATCCTTCAAAAACTAACAATTGTACCTTGTTTTATCTTTTTCTTGCAAATCCTGCTTGATGATTAATTTTCTTATTCTGCCCTCAACACCTGTCTTCTCACTTCTGCTTTCAATGCCACCAGGACACTGAAAGAAGAACTGTCAAGTTTCTATTTTTGATATTTCAGATCATGTTCATTGAAGTAAACACTATTGATGTATATGGTTTTTCATACTGCATTGAAAGGTTTTTAAAAAATCCGCTTACCTATGTCAACTAAACTGGGTTACAGATGCATTAATTATGGTAATTATGAGCTTGCCATATTTTAAGGATACCAAATAAGGGAACAATACCTACTAGACGACTCCCTAATTTGGTACCCTTAAATATGGCAATGACGCATAAAGGTACCAATTTTAATTAGAGTTATCTACTAAACAGTTGATAGAGCAACATTAAGAAAAGCTTTTTAATTTTTTTTTTATATTTTGATCTTTTAGCAATCTGGTAGATGGCTCCCTTATTTGGTATCCTTTTTGTGGGATTACCATATATAACGATACAAAAATAGAGAGCCATCTACTAATCACAGCCCACTCCCTAATTTAGTACTTTTAAATAGGCCAATCTCACACAAAGGTACCAAATTGCTTATTTTAAACAGCTGAAAGATCAAATTATTCCGAAATGAAAATATTGGGCAAATTTTGACAAGCTAATCTAAACTTCGTCCTGTTCCCCCACCCCAATGAATGTGCAAATAGTTTTTCTTACATGGGGTCCACCAGCCGCAAGGTTTTTTTTAGGCCTAGTTATGCTGTCCACTCTCTTGGTAGATTAAAATCTGAGTAACACATTTATGTTTACATTAACACCAAAGAATGAATAAGATGGTGCATAATTGATTTTAAAGTGCAACTATAGAATTACCTACTGTATCACTAATACATGCAGCAACAAAAACCCTGCTAAAAACAGATTCTTAATAAGCAAGCCATAAATTGGTGTGCAATATCAATTAAAACAGTGCACAATTATCTTGCAATATATATCATGCAAATTAAAACCAATTAAGGTGCATACGTGACCACTAATTCTTCACACAATAATGGTAGATGTATTAAGTGCAAAAAAATCACCAATATCTTATGAGTGGTTTTCCAGCAATTAGCAAACATAACAACTATACTTACACATTATCCATTTGATGATCTCAAGGATCTAAAACCAGAAACAAAAACATTACTAGTGCAACACTGTCATATATCAACAACTTAGATACAATTCTGATATGTAAAACTCACAAACATGGTGGTTGTAGTACCACTCCAAAGTGAAGGGTTCAGGGAGGCTCAGCCCCTTGTAAAATTAGAATCCAATAGATTTACTACCAGGCAAACTCTTTGTTTAAAAATCTTTATTATACTCCCAAAAAAGTTTTAAAAGGTTGTGGAGCACTGAAGGTAGATTCCAAAGTCCAGCTACCTGCCCTCACAGGAAACAGTCCGGGGTGCACTCTAGGTCCTTGTCAGTCCCTTACTCTTGTTGGTCTTACCATCTTACTCCGACACACTCCCTCTCTGCACTTCTGGGTTTGGCACATGGTGCATTTCACCCCACCTCCTGGGGCTTTCTTAAACGTGTGAGGAGTCCTCCCTCTCCTCTCCAATTTATATAGTGACTATGTGTAGACTGCTCTGCAGACTATACTACTTATCCCTGTACAATCAAAGTACACTTACTTATTACAATCCATTAAATCAATCACAAAATGATTTCCTCACATATTCTGATGTCAATTGGGTGTATATTTCAACCAAGCGATCATACCATATCCTGTTACTCCATAAAGAAACGAAGTACATTAATAAAGCACTTAATCAGATTATATAAAAACAGTATGTCCAAAGCTAAAAAAAAAAAAAAAAAAATTGGTAACTGATTCTATGAATAAATAAATCTCAAGTCAGAGGTAATATAAAATAAAATAGAATTAAAAAAATAAATAAAAATAAAATATATATATATATATATATATATATTTTTTTTTTTTATATAGCGTCCAAGTAGAGATCACTCAGGAGTCTTAATATTATATCAAAACAAATACTGCTTTATTGTGCAGAATACAAAAATGTTGACGTTTCAGTCAAAGTAGACTTTTTTCAAGACAATTCATGCATTGAATAAACAGTGATTATATATGTTACAAAGGGATTCCTATTGGTGGGTGAAAAAAATGAAAATGAGGTCAAGTGACGTATTTAGAAAAAATATTAGCCATGTGATTCTTGACTCAATCAAGGTTAAAAAGAGTGAAATGATACTAATTGAATATACAAGAAGCTATTTACAAATTCTAAAACTAAAAAATAAGTAAACCTAAAAAATACTCACTATATCATATAATCCTGCTAACTAATAAAAAGTCCTGATTTTTCTTTCTTACAATTTTCCAGTACCTATCGGCAGAATATGTATTTAAAGACAAAATCAATGTATCCCGTCTATACCACAAAATCTCCTAACAATGTATATCTTAGTAGTATAATATTTGTAACAAAAAATGTATCATTTTAAGAACCCAATATCATAATATCCTACTATATATATATATATATATATATATATATATATATATATAATATCCTGTAAAAAGTTTCTATTCCATAATGGAATAAAAGCGAAGAACAGGGAGTTATAAAATATTTATATATACATACATACAAAACGAACCAATATAGGCCCAGACTCTGCACAACGATCGCAAAACAGCAGTGCTGGCTGTAGCAGACGTGATGGAACGTAAAACTAAAAAGTCCAAACCAGACAAGCCACGGCAAAACCCTAGCATCGGAGACCCCTGGAGACAGGCCCGGACTGCAGTGAGCCCAAACATAGCCGCCCTCCATGATGACGGCTCCGACATGTCTGATGATTTTATGACCGGAACGGAGGTAGAGCCCCTACCCGCACCAAAGGCCCATCTCTCCACTCCCCCACGACCCGATTCACCCCCGGTCACCATAGCGGTTATGAAGGACCTGCTGGCCGGGGTCCAACACGCTATTTAGGCGGATATGGCGAAAATACGCACAGACCTGCAGGGCCTGACAGGCCGCATTATTGCCCTGGAACAGGGATCCCTGCACACCAGCACGCACACCAAGCAACTACAGCAACTGGTGACCGATCTGCAACACCAGAATCTTAAATTTGAGCACCAATTCGCAGTTCTGGAGGACTAGAGGCGCAGCCAAAACATTAAGATTCGAGGGATCGCAGAAGAGGTACCGGAGGAGGAATTAACTCATTTCACAAGAAGGCTATTCACGACCCTACTTACACCTAAACAGGCTAAGCAGATAACCCCGGAAGGGATGTTCCGACTCCCAAGGCCTACCACAGCCCCAATCACACAACCCAGAGACCTACTGGTACGCCTTCCGAATAGTAGGGATAAAACAGCAGTGCTGAAAGCAACACGAAACCGTTCTCCCTACCTGTTCGAGAATCTGTCGCTCTCATTCTACTCAGACCTCTCACGGTCCACAATGGCCTGGCGCCATTCCCTCCAGCCCTTCACGGCACTTCTCCGCGCGCAAAACATCACGTACAAGTGGAGGGGCTCACGCGCATTACAACTCTCTCACAGAGATTCCCGGTACACCATCCAAGATATGCAGGGCGCGAGAGACCTACTTCCCACACTGGGCCTCAGACAGGACTCCATACCAACGACGGGGCAACTCACCATACCCCATAGGGGGTCCAGCGACAACACTACAATTTGTCCCCCGATGGCTTGAATGACGGAAGAGCACAGCAGCCGCAACCTGACGGGACTTTGATGGCTAACTAGGCCACTTCTCGTTCTTCACGGGTCCCCAGGCCCAAAGACTTGCCCCGAGGGCTTAAATAGAGGAACTCTGAACGCACGCTAGTTTAACGTGCACAAGTTATTTGTTTCCTTATATTTTGGTTAAAATCGTTATCCTTATTTTAGACACCTTATATTGGCACAAGACACACTTAATTTTCACAGCCTGAGGGAAAGGTACTACAAGCTGTCCCGCTGCAGCAGCCATACTATCTGCCCGACAGACACCGGGCCATCGAGAGAGCTCAACTTTCACTCTTTCCGCCCCTCTCCCCCCCCTCTCTCCCCCCCCCCCCCCCCACCCTACTGGCCACAAAACACATGATAACATCATCACACATGCACTCCACGCATGCAAGCCACAGGCGAACCACACACACATCAAGCACAGGAGATGTCATGCCCCGCAGAGACACTTAGCCTTGACGCGCAACAGTAGCAAGATACGTTCACACGCTAGTCCTAAGCTAATCTATCCGCTACTTCACGACCGAAGCTAGTGAATATCTACGTTTCTATTATTATTACTTAAATATAAAATGTGCTGTCTATATATAGCCATGTAACTGTCCTATGCTGATGATGTGCTTGATACAGCTATTGTGGCGTTTCAAGCTTGTTTGTCACTCTTTGCACGTGAAAAATAAACCTTTTAGTCTCTTCCTAGCCAATCCTCCCGGATCCTGATTATGCATATTTTTACAATGGTCTGGAACATTGTAGCTCCTCTACCCCTCTTCAGATGTTCTAAATATGTTCTCTATTCCTTTTCATGTAGCGGGTGTGTTATCCTCCCCACATATTGTAAATTTTGACATAGATGCGTGCATGCATATTACTCATCACCGTTCCCCTCCTTTGTGTAAAAAAAAAAATGAATTATTGTTCAGGGTTCATTTAATACAATCCATAAAATAAATTCTATTTGTGTGGAATGTAATGTATGATTACATTATAAAAAAATATCAAACGGAAGCACACCCCTTGTCATGTGGAATGCAGGTGTATAATAGTCACATCACCAACAAATGCCTTTCCTTCCAAACAAATATTCCTTAACATCCTTAAAGGGACACTGCAGGCACCCAGACCACTTCTGCCCATTGGAGTGGTCTGGGGGCCAACTCCCACCACCCTTAACCCTGCCAGTGTAATTATTGCAGTTTTTATAAAGTGCAATAATTACCTTGCAGGGTTAAGTCCTCCTCTAGTGGCTGGCTATCAGACAGCCACTAGAGGGACTTCCGTGTTCCTAGAACACGAAAAGGGTTTTAAACTACACTGGACGATAGCGTGAGGATCTCCAGCGTCGCTGGAAACCCTCATAGAAAAGCATTGAATAATGCTTTCCTACGGGGAGGTCCAGTGTGCACACTGCTAGCTGGCTGCCGTTGGTGGGGGAGGAGCTTGGGCAGAGCCTGACCCAGCGCCGAGGGACATCGGCGCTGGATTCAGGTAAGTGACTGAAGGGGCTTTAACCCCTTCAGCAACATGAGATGGGTGGTGGGAGGGAGGGGGGCACTGCAGCAAATGTGTACCTTGCACTGGAGAGTCACTTTAAGTGCTTCAAACTGGTATTTTTTGCCTCCTTTAGGATCAACAGCAAAATAATAGATGTGAGAGGCTGAACTTTATGGACACATGTCTTTTTTTTTTCCAGCCTATGTAACTGACATCTGTGGTGTATTTCAGAAATTATCTTGTTTTCATCACCACTGGTTGGAGAAAAAATAAATCAGACTCCATTTTTTTTCATTTCTGAGTACTTCAAACCTATTCTAGCGTGTGCTTAAGCAGGTGCTTTCATTATTCCTTTTATTCACATTATTCTTAAATCTACTTTGGTAAATGTTTTAATTGGTTCTGCTTCCATCCTTTATTTACCTCTTGGACCCAATATTTTTTCTTTTCCATCCTCACATTTCCCTCTTCTTTTCTCCAACATGGATTATACACTCTTCTTTGTGGGGTTTTATTCCAGAATTTCTTATCCCACTTGCAATAAAGTTGGCGTTGTAAATTCTGCCCCCTTAGCTAGGCACTCTCCTTTAAAATAATAAAATTTTAGAATCATAATCCCTTTTTCTGTCCCTTTTTATATTTATGAAATTTAGTTTCTTTTACCTACATTTCAATTTTCTCCAAACTATTTTTGTCCTGTCTGATAATTCGTTAAAATCCTCAGTTCACATACATGGCTGTGGTTGTTCATGTATGGAATGTATTTCCTCATCTATCTTTGATAGATCTGACCGACAGGCAATGCGGCTATTTATACATTCGAATGAGAAGCGCTATAAAGCAGCATCCCATATTTTAGAATATTCTCTGTCAAGTATTTCTCTATTGTAGCCATTTCCCATTTATACATGTTTCTTGTAAAAAGCAACGTCTCCAAAAAAAACCAAAAAAACTCAATGTTGCTCCCTGTATTGTCCCTCTCATCTTTCCTTCTTATCAAAATTAAAGTATGCGTGTTTTCTATATTCAAAGATAGACATTTTTTTATGCATCCTCTTCTATAACTACCAGTTAAATCTAGTATAACACCAAAGAAGGAATAAGATGACACAAAATCGATTTGCAAGTGTAACTATACAATTACGTACATCCTACGGTTTCACTAATTAATACAAGCAGCAACCAAAAAATCCCTGTTATAGAAATACCCAATAAACAACCGATAAATTGGTGCAGTATTATCAATTAAAATAGTGCACAATAATCTTACAATATAGTTCATGCAAATAAAAACCAATTAAGGTTCATAAGTGAC